>NC_047118.1:44701683-44943562 GCF_902500255.1 Thalassophryne amazonica
CGGCCAGGAGGTAACCCGCAGTGTTTCTCTTCAATCTGAGGTTCGACAATTGGCTGAACCCTCCTTTCCAGCACCCTGGAGTAGACTTTACCAGCGAGGCTGAGTAGTGTGATGCCCCTGTAATTGGCACACATTCTCTGGTCCCCCCCTTGTTAAATATGGGGAACACCACCCCAGTTTGCCACTCCTTAGGCACTGTCCCAGACCTCAACACAATGTTGAAGAGACGTCTCATCCAAAACAGTACCTCCACACCCATTGTGTTCAGCATTTCTGGATGGATCTCATCAACCCCCGGGGCTTTTCCACTGTAGAGTTGTTTGGCTACCTATAAAAAAATTGATTGATTGACTTCCACCAGCGAAATTGATGATGATTCCCCATCAGCTTCCAGCTCTGCCCCTATTATAGAGGGTGCTCCGGTCTGATGCAGGAGTTCCTCAAAGCGTTCCTTCCAGTGCCGGATTACATCCTCAGTTGAGGTCAACAGAGTACCATCCTTACTGTACAGTACTGTACAGCTTGTACTGTACTGTACAGCTTGGACAGTTCTCCGTTTTCCTCTCCTGAGGTGCCTCACAGTCTGCCAGAAGCACCTTGGTGCTGACCAAAATTCCTTCTCTGTGGTTACTCCAAACTCCTCCAACACTCGCTGCTTTGCCTCCCTCACAACAGAGGCTGCTGGTCTTTGGGCCCTTGCAACTCTGGAGTTCTCTGAGATAACATATCCTGGAAGGACTCCTCCTTCCGTCTGATGGTTTCCCTGACCACTGGTGTCCACCATGGTGTTCGAGGGTTGTCGCCCCTTGAACCACGTAAGACCTTCAGGCCACAGCTCCCCAATGTGGCTTAAGCAGTGGAAGCTTTGAACATTGCCCATTGTGGTTCCATGCCCCCAACCTCCACAGGGATGCCAGAACAGCTGTGTTGGAGGTGTGAGTTGAAGATCTGTTGGACAGTGGGCTCCTTCAAACTTTCCCAGTTCACCCACACTATCCATTTGGGCTTACGAGGTCTGTCCTTCCCCACCCTCCGGTACAACTCACCACCAGATGGTGATCAGTTGACAGCTCTGCCCCTCTCTTCACCTGAATGTCCAGAACATGCAGCCTCAGATCAGATGATATGATCACACAATCGATCATTGACCTTTGGCCAAGGGTGCTCTGGTACCACGTACACTTATGACCATCCTTATGTTCAAACATGGTGTTCATTATCGACAGTCCATGACTAGCACAGAAGTCCAACAATAAACGATCATTGTGGTTTAGATCAGGGAGGCCATTTCTTCCAATCACGCCTCTCTAGGTGTCTCTGTCATTGCCCACATGTGTGTTGAAGTCCCCCAGCAGAACAGTGGCGTCCCCCCACTGGAGCCCCATACAGGACTCCACACAGGCACTCCAAGAAGGCCGAACTGGTGTTTGGTGCATACGCACAAACAACGGTCGGAGTTTTCTACCCACCACCCGAAGGCGCAGGGAGGCGACCCTCTCATCTACCAGGGTAAACTCTAATGTAGCGATGCTCAGCCTGTGACTTGTGAGTATCCCCACATGTGCCCGGCACCTCACACCCTGGGCAACACCACAGAAGATTAAGGTCCAACCCCTATCAAGGAGAATGGTTCTTGAGCCGAGGCTGTGCGTGGAGGTGAGGCCCACCGCTTGGGCTCCCCCACAGTGAGGTGACATTCCACATCTCCAGAGCTAGCCTCTGCCACCTAGGTTTGGTCTGTCAAGGCCCTCGATTTTCAGTGCCACTCATGGGACAGCGCACCCAACCCCAACGGTTGGAGGTGGAAAGTCCATGTTGCCTTCTCAGGCTGTGTCCGACCGGGCTTGCCACGGAGCCACCAGGCGCTCACTGTTGGGCCCTCTGTCTCGACCTTGCACCAGATGGCGGCCCCGGGCTTCCTCTGTGGCCGGGTCACGTTTCCTCTTCCTCGTTTATTCATGGAGTCATTGTGACAGCCTGCCAGTTCAGGAATATTTATCATATGAAATTTTGAATTTTGTATTTAAAGACTGTCAGTGTAGCCTCTGTACCTCCAGTACATTGCTTGTTGTAAATTTTAATTTTATTTTGTATATAAAGCAGGAAGCACCATTGTGAGCAGTAAAATTTTAAAATGGGATCTTTCTGTCAGGGCGGATGGCTGTCCAGCAACCATAGCCCGCGAAGCAGACTCCCAGACTTGGCGTAGGTGTAGGAAGAAACATGGTCTTTATTCCAGGCTTAGGGTCGGTGCACAGATGGTCGAGTAGCAGAGCAGAGGTACAATTGGGGTCAGACAAAAACGCAGTCATGATCAAGCATGGGTCAAGGCACTTGCAAACACAGTAATCAAAGGTGAGGCAAAAGGCATGGTAGAGAATAACAGAGCAAAAATCGGAGATTTTAGTGGGGAAGGCAGTGCACAAAGTGGAGTGATGTCAGATACCAAGATACTTGAACAGGTGACAAGAGTGTGAGTGAATTTTAACACTAGACAGACTGAATTAAAGTGAGGGACAAAGACAATAATGGCAGGTGCAGGGCATGGAGTGAACATAAGTGGGCGTGAGGAATAATGGAGAACCATGAAGAGAGTTAAAACGGAATATAATACTAGAGGACCAGGACAGAGCATGAATCATGGGAACTAAAGGCGAACCAAGGTATACTAAGTACAAGAGAAAAACTACATGAGAACTGATCAGAAAATCATTACTGAAGCAAAACTAAACAGGAACTGACTCATTAACAGAAAGCAAAACCCGATATAAAAGTACAACAGAAAGCAACAGAAATGAGAACAGCAAATGAGAACAGCAAAAATAAACAGATGATAGCTAAATGATAAACAATGACAACACAAACCGGCTGAACAAAACTAGAACGGAACTGGACAATGGCTAAAGTATGAAGGAACAAAGAAACAAAGTGGCAAAGCAAAATGGAACATAGAATAAACACATGATGAAAATAAACAACTAATAAAACAAAGCTGGGGCAGATGGTGAGTAAAAGAAAGGGGGGGAAAATGGAATCAAGGCCCAGATCAGGGCCAAACCGTGACACTTTCATGACAACTCTAACTAGGTCAGAGATTCCCAAAGCGGGGGGCACGCAAAAAAAAGTTTGTTGCTGTAGGATTTTTATTTGTACTTCAGCTGCATAACTTCTTGTGATACACTAAGCAAGCAGGACCGTTAAACTGTTTCATTAAAAAATACATATATAATATTTATATTTTGTTACAAATTCACATATAATATTTATATATTAAGTAACTAGTATTTTTAAAGTTATATAGTTTTTTGGGTATTTTTGTGGTTTTTGTACAGCTTTTGGGCTTTAAGCCATCAGCTGTATCTGTCAACATTGATGATCATGCTACAGCACTGCTACGACAACACGGACATGTTTGTGAGAAATTTGATTATTTTCATTTTGAATCCTGCTGTGCAACACACACATACACATATCGTTTCATTGCCTATGTGCAATGCTTTGTTTCTCTCCTATGAGAACAGCTGAAGCCCCACATCAATGGGCCGTTCACCCCTGACCTGGCTCACCCTGTGTCTGAACTTGGGGCTGTTGCTAAGAAGAATGGCTGGCCCCTGGAAGTTAAAGTTGGTGGGTATCTGTGACACATTAAATAACATTATATTGATAGTTACTATGCTTTCTCCAGTGAAATTTAATTCATTAACATTTTTTAAAATCACTTCCTTCCAGACTGAATGCAATATAATTACTGTCAGACAGGATGAGTTGAATGTAATGTAATCAATTGACTGGTGCTTTGGATTTTGAATGTCTTTATGTCACATCTCACCTTATAAATGTGTCACTTATGTCTTGCAGGTCTTATTGGCAGTTGCACCAACTCAAGCTATGAGGACATGGGCAGAGCAGCATCTCTTGCCAAGCAGGCTCTGGATAAAGGTCTGAAGTGCAAGTCTCAGTTTACAGTCACCCCTGGATCAGAGCAAATTCGTGCCACAATCGAGAGGGATGGATATGTGAGTAATACCATCAGTAACATGTGTTACAGTTGTCACATTATCTTTAGTGTTGTTTAGTTTGGTAAATTGTCACTCATTGATTTCAGGGACTTTTTGCTGAATGAATCCTCTATGTGCATGTATTTTTTTTATTTTTCAGAATTAATCTCTTAATTAATTTAGCTGTTAACCACATACGAGGTCTGTCCAAAAAGTAACGGACCTTTTTATTTTTTTCAAAAACTATATGGATTTGAATACGTGTGATTCAAATCCATATAGTTTTTGAAAAAAATAAAAAGGTCCGTTACTTTTTGGACAGATCTCGTATAAACTTTCTGGTTTTGAATTGATTCCATTAGAAAGATTTAAAAGATGTTAGAAAAAGTTTATTGAATTTCATATCAATGCTCTTCTAGGCCAAGATCCTGAGTGATGTTGGAGGAATTGTCCTTGCTAATGCTTGTGGACCTTGCATCGGACAGTGGGACAGGTATGACCTTCATTTTCAGCAGTTACTTTTTTCACCAGGAGCAGGAATGAGTTAATCTCAATCTAAACTGTGCATTTTCAGTTTACTTCTGGTAACATTCTAAAATTAGCAGAATTTCACTGTGAGCTGTTTGCTTTAATAATTTGTTATTGGGGTCACACCAGCTACCATGGCATAAATAGTAGGACTTTAAATTGATTGTAGTAATAGCTGCTGCTGCTGAAATTATTGTACTGTAGTTTGATCAAAAAGATCACTGCTGTGTGTTGTCTTTCTTCAGGCGGGATGTGAAAAAAGGAGAAAAGAATACTATCGTCACTTCCTACAACAGGAACTTTACTGGCAGAAATGACGCTAATCCAGCCACTCATGCATTTGTCACATCTCCAGAGGTAACAAATGCTCCAAAATACAAACTGCAAATTACAATTACATATGTTTTAATTGAGCAAATTATAGTCTTAGATTATGTGATGTGATGTATGTGTATTCTTTGGTCCTATTTGATTGATGGATGTTGTTTTTTTAATGTAGATTGTCACTGCCTTGGCCCTCGCGGGGACCCTTGATTTCAATCCTGAGACAGACTACCTGACTGCTCCTAATGGAGAGAAGTTCAAGCTAGAACCTCCCACTGGTGAAGAGCTTCCCTCCAGAGACTTTGACCCAGGACAGGACACTTACCAGCACCCACCGACTGACAGCAGCTCAGTCAAGGTGATTTCAAATATATGTCCTCTAGCCTATGGTTCTAATTAGCCAACGGTTCCATCATGGATTACCTCTGTATAGTTTTTTTTTTCAGAGTATAAAATACCAGGAATAAATGAAACTTGTCAGGCTGTGGTGACATGATCAAATAGTTTTTTAATTGTCTCCAGCACTGTGTCCTCACCACAATGACTTACTTTTTCCAAGTTCAAAACTCAGGGTCATATTTGAGGAAAATATCTGTCTAAATATTTCAGTATATTGATACAGTCTTAACAGCATACAAAAACTTGAGTTCTTGGTAACAGACTTGGTAAAGTCCCTAAGTGAGCTAGAGATCTACCATATTTTCCTGATTAAAAAGTATGAGATTTTTGACTGGTATGGGAGTTCCTGCAACTTATACTCCGGTATGATTTTATATACTGAAATTCTCATGCATTCATTATGAATAGTGATAATAATAACTATTTAGTTAAGGAATTAAACAAAAGAAACTCCAGTTAAAAAAGTACATTACAGCAATGCACAAGAATCCCAAAGAGCTGATTAAAAATAAATAAATAAAATGGTCTCATGTTTTTACCATAGTGTTTCCAAAGCTGTGGGTGAGCAATATATGTTCATCTGTGTCAAATAACATCCAATATGTTGTCAATCACATGTTTATTTGGCCGTCTTGCTGGGATATAAAAGTGCTTTTGGCACACACCACAAGCTGAGGGCTTTCTGCATAAATCCACTCTTCACGTCTCCCCCCACGTCCATCTGTTTACTGTTGTCAAGACTGTATCAGATAACATCCAATATGTTCTCCACTGCAGGTTTATTTGTCCATCTTGCTTATTTTTGGAATTTAAAAGTCATTATGTTAAGTACTAGCACACGTTGTGGTGTGCACATCTGCAACACTTGAGTTCCTGTCTGGTGTTAAAGTCACCCTCAGGAAAATGCTGAGTTAAAATGTGAGTTCTACATTCAGAAAAAAAGTGTGGCTTACTACTCCAGTAAATATGGTACTTTGTCTTACTGCCTTCAAGGCCAAAGATAAATACCTGGAAAATTTCTTGGAAAAGGAGATTTTCAGTCATAACTTTGCACCTGCTTGAGCCTTTGCACCAAAAATAATTTATGTTCTGTAAAGCAAGGCCTTTTTTGTGTGTCACTGGCTACATGGTAAAAGTGATGAGTGGTGAAGTAACCTAGTGCTCAGTGAAATACCAGAATGCATCCTATTGAATAGCAAAGTATTATTGATTAGCTGGAATAATTCTAATCAGTCATATCAATTTATTTTTGTAATTGTGGATGGTGTGGACTCATCATGATTTGATCTCCTTTAGGTGGATGTGAACCCGTCTAGCAACCGTCTACAACTGTTGGAGCCCTTTGACAAGTGGCACGGGAAGGACCTGTTAGACATGAGGGTCCTCATCAAGGTGAATAGAAAGACAATGGGCTGGATTAAGAAGCAAATTAATCTCAAGAACATGGAATTAATGGAGTGATAACACTGCAAATAGAAGATGGCCTGGTCTGGATGTTATATTGCAACAGTCTCTCATGCTTTGATGGGCCTAAAACAGGGAGATGATGCAAATGGGAAAAGATAGTCATATTTTAGGGAGTAATACTATTCCCTGGACAAACTAGGAAATAACTTGACTGAGGATAGATGTACTATTGATTTCCCGTGCATTCAGATGGTATCATCTTTAGTGATTTTTGTCCAGAACTCTTTGTGTAGAGGTGACTGAATGTCCAGTAAATGATATAATGGTTGTGCTGCTAGATTTGCTTGGTATAATTTGTCTTACTTTCTCTCCTCTTTTTGCTGTAGGTGAAAGGAAAGTGCACCACTGACCACATCAGTGCTGCTGGACCCTGGCTAAAATTCCGTGGTCACCTTGACAACATTTCCAACAATCTGCTGATTGGCGCAGTCAACATAGAAAACAACGCCGTTAACAATATCAAGAACCAACTTACTGGAGAGTACGGAGGTGTGCCTGACGTAGCACGTCACTATAAGGTGATTCAGACCAACAAAGGTTTTCATGTCACATTTTGGTAGCACCTTTTTATGCAAGTGTTATATGGCTAAACCTGCAGCGAGAGAGATTGTTATTCTGTGTAACTGGTCTAAACTAAAACTTTGTAAAACACCAGAACGGGTTTTCAAAGTGTGGGAGAGTGAGCCCTCTCTCAGTGAACAAATGAATAGCTGCCCCCCCCCCCCCCCCCCCCCCCCGCACGACACACATACACACAATTTCAACATCTTTGTGTGTTTCTTTTTATTCTTTTACACATTAAACACATTTTAAATATATTTATGTGTTTTTAAGGAGCTGTCTATGCAGTTACACATTTTACAGCCTTTGTGAACATTTTAAACAGGGGAGGTGATGGTCTAGTGGTTAAGGTGTTGGGCTTGAGTCCAGAAGATCATGGGTTCAAAACCCCGCCTGACTGGAAAATCACTAAGGGCCCTTGACCAAGGCCTTTAATCCCCTATTGCTATTGTGTAGTGAGCGCCTTGTATGGCAGCACCCTGACATCGGGGTGAATGTGATGCAGATGGAAAAGCGCTATATAAATGCAGTCCATTTGCCATTTGCCATTTAAACATATTTTTAAAGACCTTTCTATTCTTTCATACATTTTACACCCTTTTCAATCATTTTAAATGTTTTAAAAAAATTCTCTTCTTCTATTTTTACCTTTTTTTCATATTTAACCATGTTGATAAAGAAGACCATCCTACATAACGCTCTCAAATATGAAAGAAATTTTTTTTTTTTTTTGACAGAATTATGAATTTTTGAGAATTCATTCAATGTTAAAGATAGGGATTTTCCCCATTTTTCAAGATTTTTCCTGATTTTGACCTTAGACCTTGAAAATTGAATCAGTTCTTGCCTATTAGGATATGAATCTTTAGTAAAAATTTCATAATGGTATGTGAAAAATTGTGGGCTCCAGAGTGTTCACAAACAGACAAACAAACGGGTGAAAAAAAACGTAACCTCCTCCAACTTTGTTGGTGGAGGTTAAAAATCTTTCTAAGAAACTTGTGCGTGATGAACTTATTCAAACATTAGAAATAAAAAAGAGTCTTAAGTGCTGTCTGAACTTAAATAATTAAAATAAATAAACACTTGAAATTTATCAGTCTGTATGCAATGAATGTATACAACCCCTGGCAAAAATTATGGAATCACCGGCCTCGGAGGATGTTCATTCAGTTGTTTAATTTTGTAGAAAAAAAGCAGATCACAGACATGACACAAAACTAAAGTCATTTCAAATGGCAACTTTCTGGCTTTAAGAAACACTATAAGAAATCAGAAAAAAAAAAAAGTGTCAGTCAGTAACGGTTACTTTTTTAGACCAAGCAGAGGAAAAAAATATGGAATCACTCAATTCTGAGGAAGAAATTATGGAATCATGAAAAACAAAAGAATGCTCCAACACATCACTAGTATTTTGTTGCGCCACCTCTGGCTTTTATAACAGCTTGCAGTCTCTGAGGCATGGACTTAATGAGTGACAAACAGTACTCGTCATCAATCTGGGTCCAACTTTCTCTGATTGCTGTTGCCAGATCAGCTTTGCAGGTTGGAGCCTTGTCATGGACCATTTTCTTCAACTTCCACCAAAGATTTTCAATTGGATTAAGAGCTGGACTATTTGCAGGCCATGACATTGACCCTATGTGTCTTTTTGCAAGGAATGTTTTCACAGTTTTTGCTCTATGGCAAGATGCATTATCATCTTGAAAAATGATTTCATCATCCCCAAACATCCTTTCAATTGATGGGATAAGAAAAGTGTCCAAAATATCAACGTAAACTTGTCAATATCAATAAATCAAAATAAATAAATGCACAAGTTTACGTTGATATTTTGGACACTTTTCTTATCCCATCAATTGAAAGGATGTTTGGGGATGATGAAATCATTTTTCAAGATGATAATGCATCTTGCTATAGAGCAAAAACTGTGTAAACATTCCTTGCAAAAAGACACATAGTCATGGCCTGCAAATAGTCCGGATCTTAATCCAATTGAAAATCTTTGGTGGAAGTTGAAGAAAATGGTCCATGACAAGGCTCCAACCTGCAAAGCTGATCTGGCAACAGCAATCAGAGAAAGTTGGACCCAGATTGATGAAGAGTACTGTTTGTCACTCATTAAGTCCATGCCTCAGAGACTGCAAGCTGTTATAAAAGCCAGAGGTGGTGCAACAAAATACTAGTGATGTGTTGGAGAGTTCTTTTGTTTTTCATGATTCCATAATTTTTTCCTCAGAATTGAGTGATTCCATATTTTTTTTCCCTCTGCTTGGTCTAAAAAAGTAACCGTTACTGACTGCCACAATTTTTTTTCCTGATTTCTTATAGTGTTTCTTAAAGCCAGAAAGTTGAAAGAAATTAAACAACTGAATGAACATCCTCCGAGGCCGATGATTCCATAATTTTTGCCAGGGGTTGTATATTTCTTTTTGAAATTCTCTCATTTTTTTGCATCCAGCCCTATTTCCCTTAGAAATTTCTTTGACAAATATCAGTCTATTAGGACGTCAGGTTATGTGTTACACATATACGTGTGTGTGTATATTTTCCAACTTATTCCCATTGATGAAACTTCTCCTCATTTTCTGCCTCATTTTCTTATTAGGAGGCGAGTGTGCTCAGGGCTCCCTGTTTGTTTACAAAATACACACACAGGACACACACAGCAGGGATCGCTATTATCCAAAGATGTATGAACATACAAATTAACGTGCTTATCCTTTATCATGATTTTCTCCGTTGTGAGATATAAAAGTGTCTTATCGTAGCGTTCGTGTGTATATGCATTATAACACCTCAGTGCACGAGCGAAGTTACGATATTCTTCAGAAAGACAATATATGCAACATGCATCCAGCAGCATACAGTTTGCTGTCATAGACAATTGCCTGTAAAGTTTTTTGGCAAGTTATAACTTTCTAAACAGCGTAATGTTGTGAAAGTGTCGTGACACGGACCCACAACAGGGGGCGTTAATGTACTAATTCATTCATTCATTCATTAATTACTAATCAATCAATTAATGATTAATCAATATTAATTATCACTATTATTGGTTAATTATTATTAGTATTATTAACATTAATTAATTACTAATTAATTAATTAATTAATTAATACTATTAATTTGTAATTTATAATAATAATAATTAATAGTATTACTAATTAATTAATTAATTAATAATACTATTAATTATTATTATTATAAATTACAAATTAATTACCTTAATTAACATGACATGATTGCGATGTGTTGAAGAAATCTGCGACTTCTATTTCTTTGCATTGACACAGAAAGGTGAGAAAAGAAAAAGAGCAAACAGGCTACTGCAACAAGTTGCATTTTGGTTGCCATATTAACAAACAGTGAAACGGGCAGTTTTTTTTCTCCTAAGGTAGAGGGGTGTCTCAATTCAGAGAGCTAGTGGCATACCCCTTCACCTTACCCCTTGTTTTAAAGGGGTAGGCGTAGGGGTAGGGCCAAAGGGAAGGGGAAGGGGTACAAAAGAGAATTGAGATTGGGGGTTAGTCTCTCATCTAGTCTAACCTCTTGTGTATTGTGAGCAATGAGTCTGGGTCTTTGATGCTCACAGGCGGCTGATGCGGGGATGCACTGTGGAGAGGAGCAAACGAAGATCGTCCTCTACTTTCTTCTTTTTTTTGGTTGCCCCAAAGTCTGTCTTCTCACTGGTAGATTTAGGAACTAAAAAATTACCCATTTTGCTCCTGGCATGTTGGCTAACAATGGTTTCTTTTTCCTTTTTTCCATTTTTCCTTTTTCTAGATCACCTTCTCATTTCTGAAACTACTTTACTTCCGATCACCTACTAATGTTAACAACTACTTCACAGATTTTATGATAATTTTGTTGGATTACACAGTGCACGCTACACTATACATTGATTTTTATAATCTTAAATAATTGTATTTAATTGTAATTACCAAACTGGAAATTATCGAGTGTAAGCAATTTTTATTTTATTTTATGTGTTGCTGTTTTATTCACTGTATGTGTCTTTTCTGTAAATATACTGTCATTCGTTTCTTTTTGTTCTTGATAATTGTTTCTTGGTATAATCCCATTCAGGACAGTGGCGTGAGCTGGGTGGTGGTTGGAGATGAAAATTATGGAGAAGGATCCAGCAGAGAGCATGCTGCCCTGGAACCACGGCACCTGGGAGGGCGCGCCATTATTGTGAAGAGCTTTGCCAGGATCCACGGTGAGTTTGAGTGTGCAGAGAGACGCAGCAGTGCACATGGTAGTTTGTCTCTCAGGATATGTTCTGACACAACAAATGCTTATTGTCTGTCATACTGATAGTACTGTCAGCATTAATGTGTATTATTGAAGTGTCTGTACCCTCCAAACACCTTATTTGGAGACAAGAGGACCCACACACAGATACAATACAGTAAAAGCACACACGTGATTTCAGTACAAAAATAAACACAATTTATTTAACAACAGTACAGGTAAAAAGCTAATTGATGCTTTCTCAGGTTCAGCACTAAAGTAAAACCATACACTTGTCCATGCTGACTGACTGAACATAAACAAAACACAGAAGACAAAAGATAATTACATCAACTTCTAATCAGCAAAGGAGCATTGGCAAATCTCTGACTCTGCATGGAACCCCTAGCACCTGCCTACACAGACTTACAGTACATATATGGGCACATCTTTACACACCTGTCGAGCTCAAACACACCTGACCTCATACATTTGAATCATGGGATAATGACTGAGTTAACTCATGTGATACACAAGCAGATTCACCTTCATGTCTCCTCATTAGAACAACAGTGTGCAGTGTGCTCTTTCAGCATCTCACCCAACATGGCAGTGAAAATCCATATGACAGCTCTTCACAAAGGAGCCTAGCACTGCGTGCAGACGCCTTCGACAGACAACCAGACTACTACCTGAGAATGTCTGGCAGACAGACGGACACCTATTGCCTTTCACAGCTAATTAGCCTGAGAACATGGAGCACGCAGAGTACACGGAGAACCAGGAAGGTCAGTTAGCCTACTGGTTACACCTGGTTGTACAATACACGACCTTGTAGCCAATGACTGAATAGCCAATTAGAAGCTACCCGGAAGTAATGCCAGAAGGCGGGGGGTGGGGTGGGGTGGCGCTACAGTGGTTACAGACTGACCAACTTATAACACAAATGCAGCGCCACAGGTTACACTCATTTTTTCTGTTGTAAATAAGTTATGCACCAAATATTTGTGTTAAGTGTTCTGTTACATTGAACATTGATTATGTGTTAAGTAGCCACAAGAAACAGTTTCAGTTTCAATTTATGTTAATTTATATAGCACCAAATCACAACAAAGTTGCCTCAAGGCGCTTCCCACAAGTAAGGTCTGTCCTTACCAACCCCTAGAGACGAGTTTATTCATGTTTTGTGCCTTGAACAATAACACTAATTAGCTCTTTAGCTTGTGCTTGCTAACACAGAGCTTGCATTATAAATAAATAAATAATGCACTGATTAAATTAATGTTGCTTCTTGTTGCATAAACTGGTAGCACCACTCAAAAATAAATGTCTTGTAGGCCTTTGTGGCTTAAATGGTTTTTGCTCTTCATTTCTAATTTTTGGACATATGTAACTGTCCCCTACCTGGAACACCTCTATAGCACCCGCTGTCTCAGGTTGGCACACAGCATTATGAGAGACCGCACACACCCAGGACATCGGGTGTTTGAGCTGCTGCCCTCTGGCAGATGTTTCAGAATACTAATGACGCGTTCACACCAGACGCCACGCAGTGCCACCATCGCCCAGTGTGTCGCTCTGCTTTCGCTGCGAAAATTCGCCCCAATGTGTCATCAAATAGGAGGAGCTTTCATTCCGCTCGCCAGCTCCGGTTGTCAGTCAAGTCAACATGGCGGACCTTGATCACACGGAGCAAGTTGCTGTGCTCTATTTGTTGTGGAAAGCTGACAAACGTCGCCAGCGGCGCCATCCCTGGGTTCACAACATCGTCATGAGACGTTCCCAGTTTGGGGAGTTTGCTGCAGGAGCTGCGTCTGGATGAAAGCCGCTTTCAGTGGTACTTCCGCATCTCCAGGACCCAGTTTGAGGACCTCCTGTCCTGTTCATGCACGCACATGTGACAATTAAAAAAAATAAATAAATAAACTGGCTGCTGCTGCGGTGCTGCTGCTCACTCTCCCCTCAAACTCTGTCATAATTGTGTTATAAACCAGTCACCATTTGTTCTATTATACATCTGTGTAGTTAATAAGTAAAATAATCTTCACGGACGATTCGTTTGTGCGCGAACATGAAAAAAAAACTGGCTGCTTCTGCTGCTGCGGTGCTGCTGCTCAATCTCCCCTCAAACTCTGTCATAATTGTGAAATAAAGGACAAAAGGAACGTAAGTCCTGCTCACAGGCTGGCTGCCAGAAACAGGACATGTCCACATCAAGTATAAACTCCAGATATCTCCACGTCACTACATATCCAGTCCCTGATTGGTCATCGCAGCGCGACAAGATGAAAAAGTTGAGATTTTTCAACTTGGGGAGGAGGGTAACGCGACACAATATCGCGCCACAAACGCGCCAATCCCTCAAAATCGCTTCATTCGTGTCCATCGCATAGCATTGCATGGCTTGGACTTTTGTGGCGCCACAACCCGTCCTTCCATAGGGATTACATGGCAACCTGTCTCCGCCGTCACTCACATGGCGTTTAGTGTGAACGCGCCATAAGAGCCAGGACTAATAGGTTGAGGGACAGTTTTTACAGTCGGGCCATTGCCATGATAAATGCAACCAGCTGACGCAATGTATAAGTACAAATAAATGCATGTACAACCTTTTTTTTTTTTTTTGCATAACAAATGTATGTGCAATACATTTTTAATACAATGAACATGTGCAATAATCTTTCTCACATAACAGATTTGTCTCTGTTTTTTAGCCCTTCAATGTGTATATAGTGTCTTTCTTTCTTTGATAAATGCATACCTTGTTTAGTTATTTATGATTTTTGATTTTTGTCTTTTCTTTTGCACCGTGGAGGAGGACTATGCCCCAAATCTCGTTGTGCTACTGTACACTGCACGAGTGTGCAATGACAGTCTTGAATTTTGAACCAATACTCCTGTGCAAAATATAGTGTGGAAAATACAATAATCTGCATTATCTCTGTCCACCCAGCTGTAAATAGGTACCAGTTTTGGTTGGGGACATAACCTTTGATGGACTGACGTCTTCTCCAGGAGGAATCTTCAGCTGTTGTCTGCCTCGTACTACATTACCTAAGTACATTACCTTACTTACTTTTTCTACTTCTCTCCACAGAGACTAACCTAAAGAAGCAGGGACTGCTGCCTCTGACATTTGCCGACCCTGATGACTATGAAAAAATCCTCCCTGATGACAAGATTTCAATCAAAGTCTTAAAATCATTTGTGCCCGGCAAGGTGAGCAATATCCACCATCAGTCGATATTTAGCCAGAGCACAATCTTGTTTTATACAACCCCTGGCAAAAATTATGGTATCACCGGCCTCGGAGGATGTTCATTCAGTTGTTTAATTTTGTAGAAAAAAAGCAGATCACAGACATGACACAAAACTAAAGTCATTTCAAATGGCATCTTTCTGGCTTTAAGAAACACTATAAGAAATCAAGAAAAAAAATTGTGGCAGTCAGTAACGGTTACTTTTTTAGACCAAGCAGAGGGAAAAAAATATGGACTCACTCAATTCTGAGGAATAAATTATGGAATCACCCTGTAAATTTTCATCCCCAAAACTAACACCTGCATCAGATCAGATCTGCTCATTAGTCTGCATCTAAAAAGGAGTGATCACACCTTGGAGAGCTGTTGCACCAAGTGGACTGACATGAATCATGGCTCCAACACGAGAGATGTCAATTGAAACAAAGGAGAGGATTATCAAACTGTTAAAAGAGGGTAAATCTTCACACAATGTTGCAGAAGATGTTGGTTGTTCACAGTCAGCTGTGTCTAAACTCTGGACCAAATACAAACAACATGGAAGGTTGCTAAAGGCAAACATACTGGTAGACCAAGGAAGACATCAAAGCGTCAAGACAGAAAACTTAAAGCAATATGTCTCAAAAATCGAAAATGCACAACAAAACAAATGAACGAATGGGAGGAAACTGGACTCAACGTCTGTGACCGAACTGTAAGAAACCGCCTAAAGGAAATGGGATTTACATACAGAAAAGCTAAACGAAAGCCATCATTAACACCTAAACAGAAAAAAACAAGGTTACAATGGGCTAAGGAAAAGCAATCGTGGACTGTGGATGACTGGATGAAAGTCATATTCAGTGATGAATCTCGAATCTGCATTGGGCATGGTGATGATGCTGGAACTTTTGTTTGGTGCCGTTCCAATGAGATTTATAAAGATGACTGCCTGAAGAGAACATGTAAATTTCCACAGTTATTGATGATATGAGGCTGCATGTCAGGTAAAGGCACTGGGGAGATGGCTGTCATTACATCATCAATAAATGCACAAGTTTACGTTGATATTTTGGACACTTTTCTTATCCCATCAATTGAAAGGATGTTTGGGGATGATGAAATCATTTTTCAAGATGATAATGCATCTTGCCATAGAGCAAAAACTGTGAAAACATTCCTTGCAAAAAGACACATAGGGTCAATGTCATGGCCTGCAAATAGTCCGGATCTTAATCCAATTGAAAATCTTTGGTGGAAGTTGAAGAAAATGGTCCATGACAAGGCTCCAACCTGCAAACCTGATCTGGCAACAGCAATCAGAGAAAGTTGGAGCCAGATTGACGAAGAGTACTGTTTGTCACTCATTAAGTCCATGCCTCAGAGACTGCAAGCTGTTATAAAAGCCAGAGGTGGTGCAACAAAATACTAGTGATGTGTTGGAGCGTGCAGTGTCATCTACAAGGGTGAGAGGGTTGATCAGTCACCCAGGTTTAAACAAACCTCATCTCACTGAGACTGTATTTGGAAGGTGAAGTTCAAAAATATGAATTAATAGTAAGTTCCTTCGGCTGCTTCCTAGTTTGCACTCGGGGTCACCACAGCAGATCCAAGGTGGATCTACATGTTGAATTGGCACAAGTTTTACACCGGATGGTCTTCCTGACGCAACTCCACATTACATGGGGGAATGTGGCAGGGGTGGGTTTTGATCTGGGAACCAAAACCAAGCGCACTAACCACTTGGCCACCACCCCTGCTTGAATTTCCACCCCAATTCCAGTGAAGTTGGAACATTGTGTAAAATGTAAATAAAAACAGAATACAATGATTTGCAAATACTCTTCAACCTATATTCAACTGAATACACCACAAAGACAATATATTTAATGCTCAAACTGATAAACTTTATTGTTTTTGTGCAACTATTTGCATTTTGAAATGGGTGCCTGTAAGACTTTTCAAAAAAAGTTGGGATGGGGCAACAGAAGACTGGGAAAGTTGATGAATGCTCAAAGAACACCTGTTTGGAAACACTTGAGTGTCATGATTGGGTATAAAAGGAGCATCCCCAAAAGTCTCAGCCGTTCACAAGCAAAGATGGGGTAAGGATCACCACTTTGTGAACAGCTGCATGAAAAAATAGCCCAACAGTTTAAGAACAATGTTTCTCAACATACAGTTGCAAGGAATTTAGAGATTCCATCATCTACAGTCCATAATATTGTCAGAAGATTCAGAGACTCTGGACAACTTTCTACACGTAAGCGTCAAAGCCGAAAACCAACATTGAATGCCCGTGACCTTCGATCCCTCAGGTGGCACTGCATTAAAAACTGACATCATTGTGTAAAGGATCTTACCGCGTGGGCTCAGGAACACTTCAGAAAACCGTTGTCAGTTAACACAGTTTGTAGCGCCATCTACAAGTGCAAGTTAAAACTCTACCATGCAAAGCAAAAGCATCAACAACATCTAGAAAAGCCACCACCTTCTCTGGACCCGAGCTCATTTGAAATGGACAGACACAAAGTGGAAAACTGTGCTGTGGTTTGTTGAGTCCACATTTCAAATTGTTTTTGGAAATCATGGACGTCGTGTCCTCTGGACAGAAGAGGAAAAAGACCGTCCAGATTGGTACCAGTGCAAAGTTCAAAAGCCAGCATCTGTGATGGTATGGGGGTGTGTTAGTGCCCATGGCATGGGCAACTTACACATCTGTGATGGCACCATCAATGTTGAAAGGTACATCCAGGTTTTGGAGCAACACATGCTGCCATCCAAGCAACGTCTTTTTCAGGGATGTCCCTGCTTATTTCAGCAAGACAGTGCCAAGCCACATTCTGCATATGTTACAACAGCGTGGCTTTGTAGTAAAAGAGTGCGGGTACTAGACTGGCCTGCCTGCAGTCCAGACCTGTCGCCCATTGAAAATGTGTGGCGCATTATTAAGCGCAAAATGCGACAACGGAAATCCCGGACTGTTGAACAACTAAAGTCGTACATCAAGCAAGAATGGGAAAGAATTCCACCTACAAAGCTTCAACAATTAGTGTCCTCAGTTCCCAAATGCTTATTGAGTGTTGTTAGAAGGAAAGGTGATGTAACACAGTGGTAAACATACCACTGTCCCAGCTTATTTGAAATGTGTTGCAGGCATCCATTTCAAAATGAGCAAATATTTGCACAAAAACAATAAAATTTATCAGTTTGAACATTAAATATCTTGTCTTTGTGGTGTATTCAATTGAATATAGGCTGAAGAGGATTTGCAAATCATTGTATTCTGTTTTTATTTACATTTTACACAATGTTCCAACTTCACTGGTATTGGGGTTGTAATAAATAAATGAATGAATTAATAAATCTGAATAATCTAGAATTTTCTTGAAAAATCTGCCTTGTGTTTCCTCCTGTAGCCTCTGATAGCAGTAATCACACACAGCGACGGCAGCCAGGAGTCCATCTCGTTGAATCACACCTTCAACGAGACACAGATTGAGTGGTTTAAGGCGGGCTCTGCCCTCAACCGGATGAAGGAGCTTCAGTAAGCGGTGAAGAGAAAGGTGGCGAGCCGTTGAAGGGCTTTGGTTAAAGGTGGATGAAGTATGAGTGCTCCAGTAGGACAGGACTTCAAAACGAATAACAGATGATTACGAATGGTAGATGGGAACCAGACTTTTTGTTTATTTATAATGACATACGGAAAGCTTTAGTCATGTTCAGTTACGTGAAACACACACACAAACTTACAGTCGCTGTATAGATTAAAAGCGCACACAAACACACAGTGTGAAAACACTCCATTTAGGGTCTGCTGCTTTCCCTGCCCTGAGCAAAGCAGCGTCTCTATATTCGGAGTTGGTCCCTGAGCGCCAGACTGTGGCTGCTCACTGCTCCTGGTGGGTGGATTGTGTCTAATTGTAATTAGGATGGGTTCAGTGCAGAGGACAATCTTCATTTTATGTACAATTCCAATAAAGTCCCTTCTTCTTTTTCTTCTGATAAACTTCCAGCTGGCAGATGTAATTACACAAATAACTCAAATCTGCGTCCGTGACATCAGTCATAACTTTGTGAAGAGCAGCAGAGTGTCTCTCCTTTCAGTGAAGAATTTTTCACCATGCAGTTTAAAATCTGATTTGTTTAACTTGTTTATTCTACAAGTTGACAACCTGTTCATGTTGGTCTGGGTTGATTCCCTCCAAACAACTAAATAAGCTGATTAAAGGCTGTGTTTAGCTCACGCCATTTATCTTTCACGTTCTGTCTGTATCTACTGGAATGCAGGCTTTGACTTTAGATAAGTGGTTCTCAGTCATTGCACATAGAAACAAATGAGTTACCACCTTGAGGTACGTGAACGTCCTGTTTCCCTAACTGTAAGCAGTATCTGAAATCTGACCACCAGATTGATGCTGCTTGGTCCTGATCTTGGGATGCATGATGTTGTTGCATTTTTTGTTGAGTTACACTGTGATATACGTTGGTACGTTCGGGCTGATACTTTCCCTGTTCGGGCTGTTGCATAGCAACCAGTTATGTGAAAGCCTTCCAGTGGGACTGGGTTAACAAACCAGAACATGTTTTACTGTTGTGTTTTTTTTTTTTTTTCCTGCCGTCCACCTGTGTTTATTCTTAGTGTTTGTAGGATAGTATCAGCCATCCTCTGTCAGTCTGTCTTTGCTCACCGTGCCTCTTTTTGCTGGGTGTGGACTGCTTGCCTCATACAGGCATCATGTTTGGTGAGACAGCCTGCAGTGCTGTGCTGCTGGAAAATAAAGATGCACAGTAAGCAGAGAATTGCATCTTTCTAAGGCTGATTGCATTTTTTTTTTTGTTTGTTTGCTTGTTTGCTTTTTGGTTAGAGCCACGTTTTTGTTTAATATTTGTTTTAAAGTAACTTTCATTTGACACGGTGGGAAAGAAAATCTCTAAAAATCCAATCCATGTTATGGTGAATGATAAAAATCCTAACTGTAAAAATATGCAACGGGTGCAACATGTTTGTTGTGGAATTGCAACATGCACAGAGCTGCAGCTGCATATCTGAACCACAGAAAATCCAGTGTGATTCTTACGTTCACCAAGGAGGCAGTATTTTCACCTGTATTGGTCTGTATGGCTTTTAGTAGGATAACTCAAAAAGTAATGAATGGATTTCAATGAAATTTGGTGATCAGATTGATAATGTCCCAGTGAATATGTGATTACATTTTGGAGGTGATCCAGATTATATTCTGGAACTGAGATCCAATAGAATGTTTGGTACATAGTAACATTTAACTCAAAAAATTGTCAGAGGATGTTGATGAAATTTAGTACACAGATGGATAATGTGCTAGGAAATGAGGTATTGTATTTTGAATTTTAACCATAACATATTTTGGATCCACCATTCAGAAGACATTTTTTTATTTAAGCATTCAGGAACATTTAATTATAAAATTTATAAATAATGAACTTTGAGAACATTTTTTTGTGAGCAGGTGAATAATGTCCTATGAAATAATTTACAGAATTTTTTAGTTAATCTGGAACATATTCTGGATCCAGGATCCAGAAGAATGAGAGATTACAGTGAGACTGAGCTCAAAAATTTATGAATGGATCTTGATGAAATTTTATGAGCATACAGATACATTCTTTGGAAATGAGGATTGACATTTGATGCTAATTTAAAATGAAATTGAGTATTTTGGCGGAGGGGAATGTGACCTAGGCAGAGGTTTGCGCTCTCTGAGTGCCTTCTATCTTTTTTATTTTTGATGCATTTCAAGAAAGACTGTATATGTATTGGATATAGGTCCACAAATGTTTGAGTACTCTGTGTCATATTTTTATGACCTCAAATTCCGGAAATTTATTTTTTTCTATCCAAAATGTAAAAAAAAAAAAAAAAGTTTTTGTTTGCTCTTTAAGCTCATAGACTAAAACAAGTAATGAAGCTACTGTCAAAAGCAAGACAAAGATGAAAACTCCACAGTGTATCTTTGTAAATTATCACCTTAACACAACCCTCTCAAAGAAATCATTACAGACCTGTTAGATGTATTGCTTTAAAATGTTCCGTTTCGTCTCACTTTGGTTGGGAGCTGCCACTGTCTTGCTGTACTGTGAAATGATCAGATGCGTTTGTCCATCATTTAAATGTGTGTTTGGGTGGTGGTTCGGTCACTAACTTCTTACCCAAACTACTCGTAACACAACCTAGTGTCCAGACACTTAACACTGGCATTTTTGTAGCGTTAAGGAATCTGTTTCAAGCATGCCTTTCTCCTTATTCTTTATCATCTTTTACATTAAAAAAAAAGATTAATAACATTTGTTATGGACCTTCACACACTACATTTAGTTTGCAGTCAACCAGTTTTGCAAAAATATATATCTACAGTACACATATGAAAGTGCCATTACATATGTTTCATAAGGTCTTGGGCCTAACTAGCTGTTTTGTGTGACATTGCAGTTGAGACTATTAATTCACCATTCAGAAAGTCTGTAACTCATTCTCAGTTCATTGTGCTTTTGCAGAATTAACGATTTGAAATATTTCTGGAGGAGTCACCTTGTGACTGAAAAGCTTTGAGTGTGGATCTGTGTGTAAATTGTGACATTTTTTATATATATATACACACACACACACACACACACACACACACACACACACACACACACACACACACACACAGTAGTTGTAGTTAATGTAGGTGTGTACATATAATGTATAATAAAGTATAGTGAGCAGGGAGACGTGCTGTAGACTGCCTGTCCATTTAATGACAAACTTTCTCATCTGCTCTCTCGCTATTAAATTGAATCACAATTAACACTTTGAATGTGACTTCTGGTCAGATTGTAGCTATCAGTCTGAGGAAAAAAAGGACTTCATCTTATTGAAGGTGACGTGTTTTTATACGTTTCTTCTGGTTAGTGGACAGAGATAAGTTGAAATGGTCAGCGGCTCTGTGTTAATACTTATTTGGAGAGAGTGACTCACTCTGTCCTTTTGGGTTTAAAAAAATGTTGACCACTTTGAGGATGATCTCAAAACGCACCTGATCAATTGATAGCAGTAAATGCCATATATTAAAAATGAACCTTGAACGTCAGAATTGTTACAGAATAGCGATTATCTGAGTTGTTTCTGGGGAAAAAAAATTGGCTACTGTGCAACACCAATTTTGTAAAACATGCTAAAGGACACTGATTGTACGACAGTATGGTTCCTGTAGAATTTGTTAGAAACTGAATATTTTTTATTTTCTTGTTTTGTTTGCCTGCACATTTTGTGCAGCCACTTGTGGAGCAGTTTGCTAATGCTGTGATGTAACATGTTTTGTTCACATGTCCCTGCCTTTGAGTTTTGAAGGTATTATAAAGTGATGAATAATTTTCTTAAACAAATTGTGTGGCAGCCTGCATGTTTTGTGCTTTTGCACTCAGGTGAGTTATGTGTGATCAGGCTTTCTCTGATCTGTTAAATCGGTTATATACCATTTCATTAACATGAATGATTTGCTCAGAAATTATATAATTACATATTATGGTATGTTCCTTCATATTGATGAATCCTCTTTTGTGTTAACAGATTTTCTAAATGTACCTTTGAAAGTCCTTGCAGTTTTAAAGCTTGCAAGGTTGGAAATGATATATCATCATTTACAAGATAAATTGTTAAAATGAATAAAGATGATGAGGCAGACATGGGTGGATTTATGTTTTTATTGAAGTCACTGTTATGTTGGATATGCACACCTTAGGCTCCTCCGGAGGGAATTTTATTTTGAAAGGTGAAGTGCAACATTTATGTCAGTTGACATCTCAACCCAAATCTTTGGTCAAGAACCTTTGATACCATCTTTTTTTCTGCAAATATGCAACGCGAGTTTTGTTATTACTGCTATAAATTTCTTGTGTTTTTCTTTCATTCTTAAAGAAAAACCCTAGATTCATAATTTCTTTTTTCAGTATCTCACTCTAAATAGAGAATGAGTATTTCCAGTGTGTGCCATATCCTTCAGATCGGAGGTGCTGATCCTCTTTATAGCTGCAAACTCAAGAGTGCACATGGGAGATGTCATGCTGAAGAAACATCATTACAAAAGATTAATCTGTCACAAGGCATCTGGCATCATATGCCTTTACCAAAATTATGAAACATGTAGACTGGACAAATGACCATGACCCCCAACCGGATGCTTTCAAGGGCAAAGACTTGGTCCACTCTTCCATTGCCTGTCTTGATCCAGTTTGTTCCACCTGAAGTAGAGGTTTGACATTCACTTAAAGAGTCTTCATTCTGTTATCCTAGTGTATAATTTTTACCAGAGAGGATGGGCAGTGAGGTATTATTATTATTATTATTATTTTTTTTTTTTTGTGGAGCACATTCCCTAGACACCTTTAAAGCAAGAACAGTACAAACTCAGCCTTGGGACTTCTACAAGTTAGTACAGCAGAACTTTAGTTTGCCCCCTAGTGGCCAAAATGTGAATTGGCATGGAGCCAATAATGCCAAGTTCCACCTTGAAGTTCTCACAACTCTTCGTCTTCAATAGAGGCTGTCAGTGGAGTTGAGGAGTTCACGAGAGTGGTTTTCACTGCCTATCAGCTTCCCCAGGTTAGTAGATTGCTCTTCCTGCTGAAAGCAGTTTTTCCCCCTTTATTTGTAAAGGGACCATGTACAATAAAAACATAAATGTTTCCATTTGATGCATTGTACCAGAGTTAGCTTAAAGCTAATTTACATCTGCAGTCCCTTGCAAATCACAGTTAAAACATAAATAATAAAACATCACAAAACATAAACTCAAAGCTGCAAAACTATAAATCACCCACACAGAGATATACACTCACACACAAAACACATTCACACAATCCTATTTACATAATGTTTCAAAAAAAAAAGTCTGGTTGCAGAATTGAGTACCTTTCAGAAAATTTTTCAATTTGTTCTTAAAACTTCCAATAGAATCAGACTGACTGACCAAAAGCAGTACGACGGAAAGGCACAGAGTAGTCTCTTATTGAAGATATTCTGGTAGATCTTATGGACTGCACCGGGCGAATATTAACAAATTCACATAATGGGGAAGGAGCCAATCCATTCAAAATCTTACATATAAGACACAGATTAGAGAACAGTTTATAGTTCTCAAAACTGAACAGATGCAGCTTTTCTAAAATCCTGCAGTGATGATATTGCATAGATTTGTTATCTAAAATTTTTAACGTTTGTTTATATAGCGATTCCAGTGGCTTAGTAGTTGTCTCTCTAGTAGTTTGGGTTAAACACTGCAATTCATGCCGAGGTTGCTAGATATTTTGCCAGAATCTCTTGGAAATGTACCAAAACTGCTTTTTAGGCCTTGGGCCACGCTGTCTCTGGGGTGGCAAAACCAACCATTCATAATTTAGTAGGCATACACTGTACAGTCGAGCCCTATTTTTTAGGTGTGATAGCCATCCCATGGTGGTTGCTGGAGCATATGTCTGTTACTTCTTGCGAGATGCCTGGATAAGATCATGGAGTACATTTGTTTTTGATTTAGGGAAATTGTTAATTCAATTTTCAGTGTTTTTTTTGACTCAAGATTTATTTTAATTTCTCTGAAAACAAACCAAACAACAAACCAATAAGGAAAATATCATTGACAAATTTAAAATTATATTTTATTTGTAAGTATACATGCTTAAAAAAAACATTTTTGTTTAAATTTCTAGACTAGTGGCCCTGTCTTTTTAAATTTTTGCGGCACGTCGTAAAACCAAACTGTCGTAAATGGTTACAGCGCTCGTGAGAGTAAGCTCGTGTATGCAGGAATTTCGTTTTGTTTTTGTCTCTCTTTAATCACTATGACGTAGCTTGTGTCATAATCAACTCATAATCATATTATTTTATTTATTTATTTATTAGTGGTAATAATTAGTGAAAGACTGGAAATAAATGCTTTAATGAATGAAAAACGGATGCCGAACTTGGCAGGTGTAAGCTAGCTGCTGCTGCGTTTAGCTAACCCGGTGATTTAAAGTGTTTGTTTTTTTAACGCTAACATCCTAACATAACACCCTCTGAACCATGTTCGTTTTGGTAGAAATGGTCGACACGGTCCGAGTTACTCCGTGGAACTTCCACAGACAACTTAATGAGACTGTAGCCGAGGAACTGAACAAGAAACTGGCCAACAAGGTGAGTGACTGTTAGCCACTTCATCATCTGTGACCTGTGAGGATTTGTGAGCTGGTCCTCATCTCAAACGCAACCAGGTGTTTTAGTGTTAAACATTTGATTTAGCACATCTTAGAAGCTGTGGATTAGAGATGGGATTTATGGCTCTTTGGGGGGATCCAGATCTTTATGGCTCGTTCCTTTCAAAGGGCCGTTCAAAAAACTGGCTCATATGGCTCTTTTTTTTTTTTTTAAAGTATTTTAGGCTTAATTATCCATTTCCGCCATGTGCGCATTCGTGGTGGTGCATGCTGCAGTGTGCATGCGCACTTTGCCATTACAATGCATTCTGGTTAGAAATTCCTAGCGCCATTTGTGACATAAATTAATAATTAAGCCTAAAAATATTGAGAGGGAGAGAGAGAGAGAAATGAGCCATCTCAATGTCACTTTTCAAATTTGCTCCCCTATTGATTCCTTCTTTATGTTCTCTAAGGCCATATACCAACACAGTGCAGAGTAGCTACCTAAACTCTGTAAGGGAGATAGAGTATCTCGTCAGTAGTTTTACATCCTCATTGAAGACAACTTTGGATGCTGTAGCTCCTCTGAAAAAGAGAGCTTTAAATCAGAAGTGCCTGACTCTGTGGTATAACTCACAAACTCGCAGCTTAAAGCAGATAACCCGTAAGTTGGAGAGGAAATGGCGTCTCACTAATTTAGAAGATCTTCACTTAGCCTGGAAAAAGAGTCTGTTGCTCTATAAAAAAAAGCCCTCCGTAAAGCTAGGACATCTTACTACTCATCACTAATTGAAGAAAATAAGAACAACCCCAGGTTTCTTTTCAGCACTGTAGCCAGGCTGACAAAGAGTCAGAGCTCTATTGAGCCGAGTATTCCTTTAACTTTAACTAGTAATGACTTCATGACTTTCTTTGCTAATAAAATTTTAACTATTAGAGAAAAAATTACTCATAACCATCCCAAAGACGTATCGTTATCTTTGGCTGCTTTCAGTGATGCCGGTATTTGGTTAGACTCTTTCTCTCCAATTGTTCTGTCTGAGTTATTTTCATTAGTTACTTCATCCAAACCATCAACATATTTATTAGACCCCATTCCTACCAGGCTGCTCAAGGAAGCCCTACCATTATTTAATGCTTCGATCTTAAATATGATCAATCTATCTTTATTAGTTGGCTATGTACCACAGGCTTTTAAGGTGGCAGTAATTAAACCATTACTTAAAAAGCCATCACTTGACCCAGCTATCTTAGCTAATTATAGGCCAATCTCCAACCTTCCTTTTCTCTCAAAAATTCTTGAAAGGGTAGTTGTAAAACAGCTAACTGATCATCTGCAGAGGAATGGTCTATTTGAAGAGTTTCAGTCAGGTTTTAGAATTCATCATAGTACAGAAACAGCATTAGTAAAGGTTACAAATGATCTTCTTATGGCCTCGGACAGTGGACTCATCTCTGTGCTTGTTCTGTTAGACCTCAGTGCTGCTTTTGATACTGTTGACCATAAAATTTTATTACAGAGGTTAGAGCATGCCATAGGTATTAAAGGCACTGCGTTGCGGTGGTTTGAATCATATTTATCTAATAGATTACAATTTGTTCATGTAAATGGGGAATCTTCTTCACAGACTAAGGTTAATTATGGAGTTCCACAAGGTTCTGTGCTAGGACCAATTTTATTCACTTTATACATGCTTCCCTTAGGCAGTATTATTAGACGGCATTGCTTAAATTTTCATTGTTACGCAGATGATACCCAGCTTTATCTATCCATGAAGCCAGAGGACACACACCAATGAGCTAAACTGCAGGATTGTCTTACAGACATAAAGACATGGATGACCTCTAATTTTCTGCTTTTAAACTCAGATAAAACTGAAGTTATTGTACTTGGCCCCACAAATCTTAGAAACATGGTGTCTAACCAGATCCTTACTCTGGATGGCATTACCCTGACCTCTAGTAATACTGTGAGAAATCTTGGAGTCATTTTTGATCAGGATATGTCATTCAAAGCGCATATTAAACAAATATGTAGGACTGCTTTTTTGCATTTACGCAATATCTCTAAAATTAGAAAGGTCTTGTCTCAGAGTGATGCTGAAAAACTAATTCATGCATTTATTTCCTCTAGGCTGGACTATTGTAATTCATTATTATCAGGTTGTCCTAAAAGTTCCCTAAAAAGCCTTCAGTTAATTCAAAATGCTGCAGCTAGAGTACTGACGGGGACTAGAAGGAGAGAGCATATCTCACCCATATTGGCCTCTCTTCATTGGCTTCCTGTTAATTCTAGAATAGAATTTAAAATTCTTCTTCTTACTTATAAGGTTTTGAATAATCAGGTCCCATCTTATCTTAGGGACCTCATAGTACCATATCACCCCAATAGAGCGCTTCGCTCTCAGACTGCAGGCTTACTTGTAGTTCCTAGGGTTTGTAAGAGTAGAATGGGAGGCAGAGCCTTCAGCTTTCAGGCTCCTCTCCTGTGGAACCAGCTCCCAATTCAGATCAGGGAGACAGACACCCTCTCTACTTTTAAGATTAGGCTTAAAACTTTCCTTTTTGCTAAAGCTTATAGTTAGGGGTGGATCAGGTGACCCTGAACCATCCCTTAGTTATGCTGCTGTAGACTTAGACTGCTGGGGGGTTCCCATGATGCACTGAGTGTTTCTTTCTCTTTTTGCTCTGTATGCACCACTCTGCATTTAATCATTAGTGATTGATCTCTGCTCCCCTCCACAGCATGTCTTTTTCCTGGTTCTCTCCCTCAGCCCCAACCAGTCCCAGCAGAAGACTGCCCCTCCCTGAGCCTGGTTCTGCTGGAGGTTTCTTCCTGTTAAAAGGGAGTTTTTCCTTCCCACTGTCGCCAAGTGCTTGCTCACAGGGTCATTTTGACTGTTGGGGTTTTTACGTAATTATTGTATGGTCTTGCCTTACAATATAAAGCGCCTTGGGGCAACTGTTTGTTGTGATTTGGCGCTATATAAATAAAATTGATTGATTGATTGATATTCTGTGTCTCCCTACCTTTTCTGCCAGCAGTGGACATCGACATGAATCCTTGGGGAGAACAGCACGCTCAGGCAAAAGACTGGTGTTGACTGACTGAAATGTCTTTCCAAACGAGAAGAGAACAGGGAATAGAAACCTGACATTAAACCAAACCTGTTGTTGCTTAAAGTAGCCAGTAGATGGCGTTAACTCATTGTAAATAACCAAGGAAACCCATACTGAGAAACACAAAAATGAATGAAAGGTCATTAAGACCAACACCATTTGTTTTTGTTCTTTCCATATATTTTTTGATTTTGAAAGTTTTTGTATTGCACATGTTCTTTTTTCTATTCACTTTAAATCTGATATCACAGCCATTATCAACCATTGTCTGAGTTTGAATTATTTTGAAATACTGATTATAACCCCATTATAATATGTTGAAAAGAATTTTGGTCTGAATTCATTGTAAATATTCCACTAGGTGGTACAATATTTTCACGCCACAAGAATCCCACTCCCCCCTGCAGGAGTACTCATGTGAAGGCACATGCTGCCTGTGCCTCTCCCCCCCGTAGCTGCTCTCTTTCTATGCGGGGGGGAGCCACAGCCGCAACCACAACTGGATGTTCCTGGGAGCTGTGTGAAACAAACGCATGAAAAAAAAAGAACGACAAAAAGAACGGCTCCCGCGCAGCAACGACTCGGCTCCCTTTGTTCTTATTAAAGAGCCGTTCAAAAGAATCGGCTCGTTCACGAATGTCACAGCACTACTGTGGAATATAACCTGTCAAGCTATGCTCCTTATTGTGAGTCTGCGCATGCACAGCCTCATTTCTGTTTCTACAGTCTATAGTAGAGAAGCTTGAATCTTTGACTGAACTGGGTTGCTTGACGCAAGACTTCTGTCTTGACTCTTGTAGAGAAGAGTTCTTGCTCTGGTAGTCTGACTTCTGTCTTGACTCTTGTAGAGAAGAGTTCTTGCTCTGGTAGTCTGACTTCTGTCTTGACTCTTGTATAGGAGAGTCAAGACAGAAGTCAGACTACCAGAGCAATAATTTTAGCTGAGGAAGCTTCTGCGATTTGAAGCAAAACGTCCTTGTGTCAAGCAACCCAGTCCAGTCGAAGAGTCAAGCTTCTCTACTATGGAAACCACCTGGACAACTGAGAGTCTTCACAGAAACGTTTCTACAGTCTGTTTTTTTTTTTTTTTTTTTTTTTTTCGGTTTTTATGCCCATAAGTCCATGCATGTTTGCTGAAGTAAGCTTGTGGAACTGTAAGGAATGTCTGTAAGCCTTTATCGTCATATCTTCTGATCTAAAATACACTCCCTTTGAAATCATAATGTGATATCAAAACATGCTCCCTGTATTCAGTACATGGAGTGAGTGGAGGTGTAAAATAGTGTTTTTGGGGAGCATTGCCTGAGAGGGGATACTGGCCTATCAAAAAATGCTACCTTTCAAACCATAGGTAAATATATACTGAACAAAAATATAAATGCAACTTTTTGTTTTTCCTCCCATTTTTCATGAGCTGAACTCAAAGATCTAAAACATTTTATATATATATATATATATATATATATATATATATATATATATATATACACACACACACACACAAAAGACCTATTTCTCTCAAATGTTCACAAATCTAAATCTGTGTTTGTGAACACCTTTTGCTGAGATAATCCATCCCACATCACAGGTGTGGCATATTCTGATTAGACAGCATGATTATTGCACAGGTGTGCCTTAGGCTGGCCACAATAAAAGGCCACTTTGAAATGTTTAATTTCAGGTGGGCATTTAACCAACTTTTTTCAATAAAGGGGGTGGGTTCATGCTTGGCCCTGGGGCCTCTGGGAAAATTGGTAGTTAATTAATTTAATAGTTGATTAATAATTAATTAATTGTTGCAGCTCTAGTATAGACATATACCAGGACGGACGTGTGTCACAAGTCTCACTTTAAATGAAATATGAAATAAGATGAAGCAGGTCAAAATTTTACATCAACAACTGATTAGCAAAATACAGCAGTGGACAGTTTTTTTTTAATTGCCTCATTTTAATTGTTTGAGCTGTACAAAATAATTTGTCATGTGATTGATTAATCAGATATTTCAGACCCTCCATGCAATTTCACACATACTCAGAGTGATACTTATTTTAAAACCCAGTGGGAGCACCATAGTTACTTGATCAGTATGAAAGCTGTTGAGATGTGGCTTTATTTATTTTTATCTGGGCTTAAGTAAATCAGTGGCGCTAAGCATCAAAATGGACATGGCAAAATGGGCACAGCACTATTTCCACTGATAAAGAATAAAAAAAAAAAAAAAAAAGAGGATTAGACTGAATCACAGTAATATTTCCAATTCATTTGGATCAGTAGTCTTTCAGTTGTGCATGTAGACACACATGCCCAATTTAAAAACAGTGTTCTACTTGTTTTGGCACTAGTGACCTTTGCCTTTCTCTCTTCCTTACAGGTGGTCTACAGTGTTGGTCTCTGCATCTGTTTGTACGATATTACTAAACTGGATGATACCTTTATTTTCCCTGGTGATGGAGCCTCACACACTAAAGGTTTGATTATATAAATGCATATATTTGAATAATGTTATCTTCCCAGTAACTTAGAATGTTGTGTTTTGCATTTAATTTTTCTACATTCAAGTTAAAACTGCTGCTTATTTTCATTTATTAGTGTTTTATAATTATTGAGTCATAGTTGAGACTTAAAAGACAACTACTCTTGGTTCTTAAGTGCAACAGATCTGATATTTTCATAATATTTTTTCTTTTTTCCTGATCTGTTCCTAACTTGAATGGAACTTCCCATCTCTCATAAGCGGATAAAGCTCAGTTAAAATGCACTTTCTTATACAATAATGATCCAAACAATGTACCATTACCATTTTTTTGCTTATACAGTGAGGAAAATAAGTATTTGAACACCCTGTGATTTTGCAAGTTCTCCCACTTAGAAATCATGGCGGGGTCTGAAATTTTCATCTTAGGTGCATGTCCACTGTGAGAGACATAATCTAAAAAAAAATAAAAATCCGGAAATAACAATGTATGATTTTTTTAATCATTTATTTGTATGTTACTGTTGCAAATAAGTATTTGAACACCTGTGAAAATCAGTGTTAATATTTGGTACAGTAGCCTTTGTTTGCAGTTACAGAGGTCAAATGTTTCCTGTAGTTTTTCACCAAGTTTGCACACACTGCAGCAGGGATTTTGGTCCACTCCTCCATACAGATCTTCTCTAGATCTTTCAGGTTTAGAGTTTCAGCTCCCTCCAAAGATTTTCTATTGAGTTCAGGTCTGGAGACTGGCCAGGCCACTCCAGGACCTTCAAATGCTTCTTACGGAGCCCCTCCTTAGTTGCCCTGGCTGTGTGTTTGGGGTCATTGTCATGCTGGAAGACCCAGCCATGATCCATCTTTAATGCTTTCACCGAGGGAAGGAGGTTGTTTGCCAAAATCTCGCAATACATGACTCCATCCATCCTCCCTTCAATACGGTGCAGTCGTCCTGTCCCCTTTGCAGAAGAGCACCCCCATGCTTCAGGGTTGGGATGGTTTTCTTGGGGTTGTTCTCATCCTCTAAACATGGTAAGTGGAGTTGATTCCAAAAAGCTCTATTCTGGTCTCATCTGGCCACATGACCTTCTCCCATGCCTCCTCTGGATCATCCAGATGGTCACTGGTGAACTTCAAACAGGCCTGGACATGTGCTGGCTTGAGCAGGGGGACCTTGCTGCCCTGCAGGATTTTAAACCATGACAGCATCATGTTACTAATGTAATCTTTGTGACTGTGGTCCCAGCTCTCTTCAAGTCATTGACCAGGTCCTCCTGTGTAGTTCTGAGTTTTCTCAGAATCATCCTTACCCCACAAAGTGAGATCTTGCATGGAATCCCAGACCGAGGGAGATTGACAGTCATCTTGTGTTTCTTCCATTTTCTAATAAATAATCATGACAGTTGTTGTCTTCTGCCAAGCTGCTTGGCTGTTGTCCTGTAGTCCATCCCAGCCTTGTGCAGGTCTACAGTTTTGTCCCTGGTGTCCTTAGACAGCTCTTTGGTTTTGGCTATGTTGGACACGTTGGAGCGTGATTGAGTGTGTGAACAGGTGTCTTTTATACAGGTAACAAGTTCAAACAGGTGGAATTAATACAGGTAAAGAGTGCAGAATAAGAGGGCTTCTTAAATAAAAATTAACAGGTCTGTTTGAGTCAGAATTCTTGCTGGTTGGTAGGGGTTCAAATACTTATAATACTTAAATATACTTAATATATTTGCAGCAGTAACATACAAATAATTAAAAAATCATACATTGTGATTTCTGGATTTTTTTTTTTGTTTGTTTTAGGTTATGTCTCTCGCAGTGGACGTGCACCTAAGATGAAAATTTCAGACCCCTCCATGATTTCTAAGTGGGAGAACTTGCAAAACTGCAGGGTGTTCAAATACTTATTTTCCTCACTGTATATCAGTATCATAATTTATATATGTGTGTGTGTGTGTGTGTGTGTGTGTGTGTGTGTGTGTGTGTGTGTGTGTGTGTATATATATATATATATATATATATATATATATATACTCAACAAAAATATAAACGCAACACTTTTGGTTTTGCTCCCATTTTGTATGAGATGAACTCAAATATCTAAAACTTTTTCCACATACACAATATCACCATTTCCCTCAAATATTGTTCACAAACCAGTCTAAATCTGTGATAGTGAGCACTTCTCCTTTGCCGAGATAATCCATCCCACTTCGCAGGTGTGCCATATCAAGATGCTGATTAGACACCATGATTAGTGCACAGGTGTGCCTTAGACTGCCCACAATAAAACGCCACTCTGAAAGGTGCAGTTTTGTTTTATTGGGGGGGGATACCAGTCAGTATCTGGTGTGACCACCATTTGCCTCATGCAGTGCAACACATCTCCTTCGCATAGAGTTGATCAGGTTGTCAATTGTGGCCTGTGGAATGTTGGTCCACTCCTCTTCAATGGCTGTGCGAAGTTGCTGGATATTGGCAGGAACTGGTACACTCTGTCGTATGCGCCGGTCCAGAGCATCCCAAACATGCTCAATGGGTCACATGTCCGGTGAGTATGCCGGCCATGCAAGAACTGGGACATTTTCAGCTTCCAAGAATTGTGTACAGATCCTTGCAACATGGGGCCGTGCATTATCCTGCTGCAACATGAGGTGATGTTCTTGGATGTATGGCACAACAATGGGCCTCAGGATCTCGTCACGGTATCTCTGTGCATTCAAAAGCACAGAGATACCGAGCACATTGAGGCATGTCACACTCTGAGACAAACCGGAGAGAGGCCAACCGTCATCGTAAGATTTGCCAACAGAAGAAACAAAAGGGCACTCTTGAAGCAAAGATTCAAACTAAAAGGAACAAATGTATTCATGAATGATCACTTAACCAAAAAGAATGCCGATATAGCCAAGAAAGCAAGAAACCTAAAGAAACAGCAAAGAATTCAGCAAACGTGGGTAACAAATTGTAGGATTCTCATCAAACTGAATGGTACACCAGAAGAAGCAAAAGTTATGGTGGTGAGAAATATAGAAGAGCTTGACAAATATAACTGAAAGATAAAGGTAACAATGTGAGACTCTATACACCACCATGAACATTACAACAAACATATTCACACCAAAGAACAACAAAGATACAGATTTGTTACAGAGAATCTTACAGTTTAAACAAAAGGAACTGGAAACATTTAAATATACTGAGCACAACACACAAGATCAGGAAAATGAAACTGACCCGGTCAACAACCTTCTTGTTTCAACAAATATGAACTGTGATTACTATACACAAGACCAGTATACAAATGTTACGACTTCGGACGACAAATTGTCAATCATACATTTCAACAGCCGAAGTTTGTACACTAATTTTAACTCTATAAAGGAATATTTGCAACAGTTTATATCACCATTTAGTATTATTGCCATATCAGAATCCTGGTTACAAAGGAAAAAGGTATTGATTTTGATTTAGAAGATTATGAGTTGCATTATGTAAACAGGAAATACAAAACAGGAGGTGGTGTTGCATTATATATTCATAAAACAATTCAGTTTACGGTTGTAGAAAGTATGTCAGTAACAATAGATGGAGTAATGGAATGTCTGACAGTCGAAATAGACAACAAAAAGAGGAAAAATATTATTGTAAGTTGTGTATATCGGTCACCTGGTTCAAGTATTGACATTTTTAATGAACAAATGGAAAAAATGTTCTCGGAAATAAGTACTAAAAATATATTTATCTGTGGGGATTTTAATATAGATCTTTTGAATCCTGAAAAACTGAAATCAATAGATGCTTTTTCTGACACAATGTATAGTATGTCCCTTTATCCAGCAATTACAAAACCAAGTAGAATAACATCTCACAGTGCCACAATAATCGATAATATCTTTACGAATATTATTGAAAATCAAGTTATAAGTGGCCTGTTCATATGTGATATCACTGATCACTTACCTGTCTTTATTGTTTATGACTGTGACCTTAAAAAAACTAATCATGACAGAGAAGTAGTCCATAAACGAATAAGAACAGAAGAAACAATAAATGCCTTCAACAGCAGTTTAAGTATACAAGACTGGAGTACAGTCTACAGTGAGTCAGATGTAGATGGTACATATAGCAATTTTATAGATATTTTCTGCACGTTGTATAAAAAACATTGTCCCCTTAAAGAATACTATAAAAATAAAAGATACAGTAAATGTCCTTGGCTAACTAAAGGAATATTAAAAGCCTGCAAAAAAAAAAACAGCCTTTATAAAAAATTTATTAATTCAAAAACAAAAGAAGCTGAAATAAGATATCAATCAATCAATCAATCAATTTTTTTTATATAGCGCCAAATCACAACAAACAGTTGCCCCAAGGCGCTTTATATTGTAAGGCAAGGCCATACAATAATTATGTAAAACCCCAACGGTCAAAATGACCCCCTGTGAGCAAGCACTTGGCTACAGTGGGAAGGAAAAACTCCCTTTTAACAGGAAGAAACCTCCAGCAGAACCAGGCTCAGGGAGGGGCAGTCTTCTGCTGGGACTGGTTGGGGCTGAGGGAGAGAACCAGGAAAAAGACATGCTGTGGAGGGGAGCAGAGATCGATCACTAATGATTAAATGCAGAGTGGTGCATACAGAGCAAAAAGAGAAAGAAACAGTGCATCATGGGAACCCCCCAGCAGTCTAAGTCTATAGCAGCATAACTAAGGGATGGTTCAGGGTCACCTGATCCAGCCCTAACTATAAGCTTTAGCAAAAAGGAAAGTTTTAAGCCTAATCTTAAAAGTAGAGAGGGTGTCTGTCTCCCTGATCTGAATTGGGAGCTGGTTCCACAGGAGAGGAGCCTGAAAGCTGAAGGCTCTGCCTCCCATTCTACTCTTACAAACCCTAGGAACTACAAGTAAGCCTGCAGTCTGAGAGCGAAGCGCTCTATTGGGGTGATATGGTACTACGAGGTCCCTAAGATAAGATGGGACTTGATTATTCAAAACCTTATAAGTAAGAAGAAGAATTTTAAATTCTATTCTAGAATTAACAGGAAGCCAATGAAGAGAGGCCATTATGGGTGAGATATGCTCTCTCCTTCTAGTCCCCGTCAGTACTCTAGCTGCAGCATTTTGAATTAACTGAAAGCTTTTTAGGGAACTTTTAGGACAACCTGATAATAATGAATTACAATAGTCCAGCCTAGAGGAAATAAATGCATGAATTAGTTTTTCAGCATCACTCTGAGACAAGACCTTTCTGATTTTAGAGATATTGCGTAAATGCAAAAAAGCAGTCCTACATATTTGTTTAATATGCGCTTTGAATGACATATCCTGATCAAAAATGACTCCAAGATTTCTCACAGTATTACTAGAGGTCAGGGTAATGCCATCCACAGTAAGGATCTGGTTAGACACCATGTTTCTAAGATTTGTGGGGCCAAGTACAATAACTTCAGTTTTATCTGAGTTTAAAAGCAGGAAATTAGAGGTCATCCATGTCTTTATGTCTGTAAGACAATCCTGCAGTTTAGCTAATTGGTGTGTGTCCTCTGGCTTCATGGATAGATAAAGCTGGGTATCATCTGCGTAACAATGAAAATTTAAGCAATGCCGTCTAATAATACTGCCTAAGGGAAGCATGTATAAAGTGAATAAAATTGGTCCTAGCACAGAACCTTGTGGAACTCCATAATTAACTTTAGTCTGTGAAGAAGATTCCCCATTTACATGAACAAATTGTAATCTATAGACAAATATGATTCAAACCACCGCAGCGCAGTGCTTTAATACCTATGGCATGCTCTAATCTCTGTAATAAAATTTTATGGTCAACAGTATCAAAAGCAGCACTGAGGTCTAACAGAACAAGCACAGAGATGAGTCCACTGTCCGAGGCCATAAGAAGATCATTTGTAACCTTCACTAATGCTGTTTCTGTACTATGATGAATTCTAAAACCTGACTGAAACTCTTCAAATAGACCATTCCTCTGCAGATGATCAGTTAGCTGTTTTACAACTACCCTTTCAAGAATTTTTGAGAGAAAAGGAAGGTTGGAGATTGGCCTATAATTAGCTACGATAGCTGGGTCAAGTGATGGCTTTTTAAGTAATGGTTTAATTACTGCCACCTTAAAAGCCTGTGGTACATAGCCAACTATCAAAGATAGATTGATCATATTTAAGATCGAAGCATTAAATAATGGTAGGGCTTCCTTGAGCAGCCTGGTAGGAATGGGGTCTAATAAACATGTTGATGGTTTGGATGAAGTAACTAATGAAAATAACTCAGACAGAACAATTGGAGAGAAAGAGTCTAACCAAATACCGGCATCACTGAAAGCAGCCAAAGATAACGATATGTCTTTGGGATGGTTATGAGTAATTTTTTCTCTAATAGTTAAAATTTTGTTAGCAAAGAAAGTCATGAAGTCATTACTAGTTAAAGTTAATGGAATACTCAGCTCAATAGAGCACTGACTCTTTGTCAGCCTGGCTACAGTGCTGAAAAGAAACCTGGGGTTGTTCTTATTTTCTTCAATTAGTGATGAGTAGAAAGATGTCCTAGCTTTACGGAAGGCTTTTTTATAAAGCAACAGACTCTTTTTCCAGGCTAAATGAAGATCTTCTAAATTAGTGAGACGCCATTTCCTCTCCAACTTACGGGTTATCTGCTTTAAGCTACGAGTTTGTGAGTTATACCACAGAGTCAGGCACTTCTGATTTAAAGCTCTCTTTTTTAGAGGAGCTACAGCATCCAAAGTTGTCTTCAATGAGGATGTAAAACTATTGACGAGATACTCTATCTCACTTACAGAGTTTAGGTAGCTACTCTGCACTGTGTTGGTATATGGCATTAGAGAACATAAAGAAGGAATCATATCCTTAAACCTAGTTACAGCGCTTTCTGAAAGACTTCTAGTGTAATGAAACTTATTCCCCACTGCTGGGTAGTCCATCAGAGTAAATGTAAATGTTATTAAGAAATGATCAGACAGAAGGGAGTTTTCAGGGAATACTGTTAAGTCTTCTATTTCCATACCATAAGTCAGAACAAGATCTAAGATATGATTAAAGTGGTGGGTGGACTCATTTACTTTTTGAGCAAAGCCAATAGAGTCTAATAATAGATTAAATGCAGTGTTGAGGCTGTCATTCTCAGCATCTGTGTGGATGTTAAAATCGCCCCACTATAATTATCTTATCTGAGCTAAGCACTAAGTCAGACAAAAGGTCTGAAAATTCACAGAGAAACTCACAGTAACGACCAGGTGGATGATAGATAATAACAAATAAAACTGGTTTTTGGGACTTCCAATTTGGATGGACAAGACTGAGTCAAGCTTTCAAATGAATTAAAGCTCTGTCTGGGTTTTTGATTAATTAATAAGCTGGAATGGAAGATTGCTGCTAATCCTCCGCCCCGGCCCGTGCTACGAGCATTCTGACAGTTAGTGTGACTCGGGGGTGTTGACTCATTTAAACTAACATATTCATCCTGCTGTAACCAGGTTTCTGTAAGGCAGAATAAATCAACATGTTGATCAATTATTATATCATTTACCAACAGGGACTTAGAAGAGAGAGACCTAATGTTTAATAGACCACATTTAACTGTTTTAGTCTGTGGTGCAGTTGAAGGTGCTATATTATTTTTTCTTTTTGAATTTTTATGCTTAAATAGATTTTTGCTGGTTATTGGTAGTCTGGGAGCAGACACCGTCTCTACGGTGCCCACAGGCGAATGACATCACCGACACGCGCGAAAAAACCCACGCATGCGCACGAGGGCTCAAGCACGCCCGGTGCAACCGCACGCGACCCAAATCCACACAGGTTTTTTTTTTTTTTTTTTATAAAACTGCTGGTTCTTTTTCTAATAGACCTCGTATATATATATATATATATATATATATATATATATATATATATATATATACACACACACATTGGTGATGTGACTTTTTCCCCAAATGTGAATGCCAGTTTTGCACGTTCTTTTTAAGATATAAAGTATATAATAACAAATTAACAGAAGTCATCCGAATAAGTAAAAAGTTGTACTATGATGAAATTCTACAAAAAAATAAAAACATCAAAGAAACTTGGAACATTTTGAACAACCTAATTAAACCAGGATCTTCCAATACAAGATATCCAGATTATTTTATTGATAAAATGTTCATGATTACAACATGAATAATATAGTGAATGGTTTTAATAAATTTTTTGTACATGTTGGCCCTGATTTGGCAGCTGAAATCCCAAATCCAGGAATTCAGCAGTCTAATGAAACTATAATAAGAAACATAAATTCAATTTTTCTTTCAGCAACAAATGAACAGGAAATAAAAGACATTGTTAATAAATGCAGAAACAAATTGTCTACAGACTGTCATGATATAGACATGGTATTAGTCAAAAAAGTCATCAACAACATTTCAAAACCTCTGACCTATATCTGTAATTTGTCATTCCAAACTGGATGTGTTCCGGAAAAAATGAAAATTGCAAAAGTTATACCACTGTACAAAAATGACAACAAACATATTTTTACCAATTATAGACCAATTTCTTTACTCCCACAGTTTTCAAAAATCCTAGAAAAATTGTTTGACTCTCAGTTGGAAAAATTCATAGAAAAATATCAGTTAATAAACGAAGGTCAATATGGCTTTAGAAAGAAAAGAACCACTTCAATGGCTGTTATTGAGGCAATAGAAGAAATTACTAATGCATTGGACAGAAAAAGATATGCTGTTGGAATATTCATTGATCTTAAAAAAGCATTTGATACAATTAACCATTCAATTTTAATCAACAAATTAGAGAATTATGGTATCAGAGGAGTTGCAGGAAATTGGATAAAAAGTTATCTTACAGATAGGGTCCAATACGTGGAAATGGGAAATTACAAATCTGAATGTCTTGGCATTGCTTGTGGTGTCCCTCAGGGGGCAGTGTTGGGTCCCAAATTGTTTAATATGTATATTAATGACATTTTTAATGCATCTAGATCACTGAAACTAATATTATTCGCTGATGATACAAATATATTCTACAGTAGTGATAATTACAATGAACTTATAAATACTGTAAATGACGAACTAAGTAAAATAAAGAAATGGATGGACAGTAACAAATTATCATTAAATTTAAATAAAACAAAAGCAATGATATTTGGTAATTATAAGGTTAAATCTAAATTACAAATATGTATAGACAGTGTCCAAATTGAAAACTCAGCTGAAAACAAATTTTTAGGAGTAATAATAGACAGTAAATTAACATGGAAAGCCCACATCAGACACATAAAAATGAAAATTTCAAAAAGCCTCTCTATTATGAATAAGGTAAAGCAATTTCTTGATCATAATGCACTCCGTACATTATACTGTTCTTTAGTTCTCCCATACTTAACATATTGTGTTGAAGTGTGGGGTAACTATCAATGTTCAACACAACCACTATTTATACTACAAAAACGAGCAATAAGGATCATACATAAAGTTGGATTTTTAGAACATAGCAATAATCTTTTTATGCAGTCAAAATTGCTTAAATTTCATGATCTTGTAAAATATTCTACATTACAGATTTTATTTAAGGTATTTAACAAATCCCTGCCAAGTAACATTCTAAAGTTCTTCTCAGAGTGTGTTCATAATCTTAGAGGTTTTGCCAAATTCACATTATTAAAAGTTAGAACCACTCGGAAAAATTTTTGTGTCTGTATGTGGAGCAAAGTTATGGAATGGTTTGGACGTCAGACTCAAGCAATGCCAAAGCATTCATGAATTCAAGTCACATTATAAACAGAGGGTCTGGGATCGGTATAGAATGATTGAGACTTAACAATAAAAGCCACTTTACATTCATGGCTCATGACTCTGTATCACAGTTGTTGGTTTGTGCATTATATGTTTCTTTCTTTCATATGTTTGGTTCTTCATCATAATTGGTATTGTTGTCTCTTATCATTGTTGGTATGTTTTTTATATGTTTGCTTTCTTACCGTAATTGGTATTGTTGTTTTCTTACCATTGTTGGTATGAGCATCATATGTTTGTTTCTTTGCCGTAACTGGTATCGTTGATTTCTTACCATTGTTGGTATGTGCTTGTCGCTTGTTTATTATACTGGTATTGTTTTCTTGCTGCTGTTGGTATCTATTGTGGGAATTTACAAGTATTTAAATGTATTATTTTCTTAATTTTCTATCTAATTGACGGGAAGCAGCTATGCACTTTATGTTAAATTTGAATAAAGGGGTGGGGATTAAATACGTTTTCTTCCTCCCACTCCTTTTTGAGCAGATTCAATGTCCTGAGTTAATAGTAAATTCAGTTTTTTTGTTTTTTATGTTATTAACTTGTTTTCTGTTTTTTTTTTTTCTGTTTTCTGTATTTCTTATCCTCTGCTCAAATAAAATAGATGATGATGATGATGAAAATGCCATCAATAAAATGCACCTGTGTTCTTCGTCCATAACAGACACCTGCCCATACCATAACCCCACAACATTAACATCAGAAAACCGCTCACCCACACGACGCCACACACGCTGTCTGCCATCTGCCCTGGACAGTGTGAACCGGGATTCATCCGTGAAGAGAACACCTCTCCAACGTGCCAAATGCCAGCGAATGTGAGCATTTGCCCACTCAAGTCAGTTACGATGATGAACTGGAGTCAGGTCGAAACCCTGATGAGGACGACGAGCATGCAGATGAGCTTCCCTGAGACAGTTTCTGATAGTTTGTGCAGAAATTCTTTGGTTATGCAAACCGATTGTTTCAGCAGCTGTCCGAGTGGCTGGTCTCAGATGATCTTGGAGGTGAACATGCTGGATGTGGAGGTCCTGGGCTGGTGTGGTTACACGTGGTCTGCGGTTGTGAGGCTGGTTGGATGTACTGCCAAATTCTCTGAAACGCCTTTGGAGACTGCTTATGGTAGAGAAATGAACATTCAATACACGAGCAACAGCTCTGGTTGACATTCCTGCTGTCAGCATGCCAATTGCACGCTCCCTCAAATCTTGTGACATCTGTGGCATTGTGCTGTGTGATAAAACTGCACCTTTCAGAGTGGCCTTTTATTGTGGGCAGTCTAAGGCACACCTGTGCACTAATCATGGTGTCTAATCAGCATCTTGATATGGCACACCTGTGAAGTGGGATGGATTATCTCGGCAAAGGAGAAGTGCTCACTATCACAGATTTAGACTGGTTTGTGAACAATATTTGAGGGAAATGGTGATATTGTGTATGTGGAAAAAGTTTTAGATATTTGAGTTCATCTCATACAAATGGGAGCAAAACCAAAAGTGTTGCGTTTATATTTTTGTTGAGTGTGTGTGTGTATATATATATATATATATATATATATGTTATTTCCTAATATCAAGTGTACAATAAAGATGTGTGGAAGTAAAAGCTGTAAATTCTCACTGTCTGTGGTCTAAAATGCAGAATAATAGGGGAATTATCATGAAGTAAAAATGTTGAGTTTACCTATTTTAGGTGGTGAATCAGGTTAGAATTAAACTTATGTCTCCCCACAGCAAACTGCTGCTTGTTCATTGACTTTCTGATTTCCATTAAAAGGTTATTGATATGTTAAGACTTTTATGTCATCTCTGTGTTCTTATGTATCTTTATACAACTTAACTTTATACATTGAATTGATCACAACTTCCTTCTTCCTTTCTTTTAGTTAATTTCCGATATGTTGTGTTTCACCCTTTCCTCGATGAGATCCTGGTTGGCAAAATCAAGTACTGCAGTCAGGAGGGAGTTCATGGTAATGTTTGTGTCACAGTTTCAGCAGATTCTGGTACCACTTTCACCTAGGACCAGTATTTCTGAGTCAAAATCAAATTTTTGTGTCCTGTCACTATGCATATAGTGTTGTGTTTGCATCACACAAATTGGACGGTGTAAAGATAAGATTATTATTATGCTGATTTGCATAAATCATAACAGCCATAACTCATGAATGCTTGATTACAGATTTCATATTCAGAATGTATATGGCTCTGCTTGTGTTGTGATTGTTGACTCCTCCCACTTGTTCCCTTTGGGATGCAACTCACGATCTCCGGCATGGGAGGCGGATGCTGTGACCAGCCGGCTAAAACCCAGGCTCTGCCTAAGTGGCCAGAGAATTGTTTAGCTGTCGGGGTAATGAGGCCTAGTGACTACCATATGCACAGCAACTCCTGCTGGCCTCCGTCACATATATACGCTGCTGTGATGACAGATATGGGTATGATCATTAGGGTAGCAATTTGCATAAATCATTCAGAAGCCATTACTTCATGATAGATAATTCATATTCAAAATAGATGTACGTACGTATATTATGTTGGCACAAGTAATATCTCTTTTGGCTATTTCCATTCAGTGTCACCAGAGTAGATAATCTGTCTCGATCCCATCGAGATTGTGTTTTAACATCCAGGGGAACCCTAAAATCACACGGGAGGTAGCAGGAGTCACACAAAACTCTATCTCCTCCCGGTGATTTCCTGACACCACCAGAGTTACTGGTGGTGTCTTATATGTGATTGGAGGGAGTAGGGAGCCATCTAGTGCCCGCACCCGCACAGGCGAGGTAAGCGCCACCAGAGGGAGCCCTATCTCCCTGGCCCATCTGCTGTCTAACAGATTCCCTTCAGAGCCCGTGTCCACCAGTGCTGGGGCCTTCAGGGTTAAATCCTCATAAAGGATTTTAACTGGGAGTTGTGTGGCAATGTGGGTGTGTCCCACGTGAATGTCTCGGCCCACCCCTAGCCCAGTTTCTAGGGGCGGGCGTTGGTGTTTAACCGCTAGGGGCAGTCTCTTACCTGATGCTCTATCGAGCCACAAACAAAACACGCTCCGCGGGCCAGCCTCCTGTCTCTCTGGTGCCCTAAATGTGGCCCTGCTCGTGTCCATAGCTTCGTCAGCAGGGGGAGCTGTAACCACACGGAGCGTAGGGGCCGTGGAGCGTGGGGAGGGCGGAACGCGGTCGGAACCGGAAGGGAGAGGGACGGCGCGTGCCCGGCCACGCCCTTCGTCTCGTTCCCGACGGCGTTCTTCTAACCGATTGTCTAATCGTATAACGAGATCGATAAGCCCATCTAAATCCTGCGGTTCGTCCTTGGCCACCAGGTGCTCCTTTAGGACCAACAACAGTCCGTTTACAAAGGCGGCGCGGAGGGCAGTGCTATTCCAGCCGGACCTCGCAGCCACGATGCTGAAGTCGACTGCATAGGCAGCTGCGCTCCGGCGCCCCTGTCTCATTGACAGCAGCACGGCTGAAGCGGTCTCTCCTCTATTTGGGTGATCGAACACTCTTCTGAACTCCCTCACAAACCCATCATATGTCTGAAGGAGCCGTGAATTCTGCTCCCAGAGCGCTGTAGCCCAAGCGCGTGCCTCACCGCGAAGCAGGTTTATTACATAAGCTATCCTGCTGGCATCAGTCGCGTACATGACAGGACGTTGTGCGAAGACGAGCGAACACTGCATAAGGAAGTCTGCGCACGTCTCCACACAACCTCCGTACGGCTCTGGAGGGCTTATGTATGCTTCCGGGGAAGGTGGGAGGGGGCGTTGAACGACCTGTGGAACGTCACTGTTACGCACAGGGTCGACAGGAGGGAGAGCCGCAGCAGCGCCCTGAGGGCGCGCTTCCACCTGCGCAGCGAGAGCCTCCACCCTGCGGTTAAGGAGGACGTTCTGCTCGGTCATTAAATCCAACCGAGCCGTGAAAGCGGTGAGGATCCGCTGCAACTCACCGATCATTCCTCCTGCGGACGCCTGTGCGCCCTGTTCTTCCATTGGCCGTTCAACAGCCGGTTGACGCCCCTCGGGATCCATGACGTTGGCCGAGATATCCTGTTGGGAAAGTGTAGGTACACGGACCCACAACAGGGGGCGCAAATGAACGGACAATGGAGTAGGTCAAATAACAACACTTTACTGTTGTGAATGTGCACAACAAATACAACAGATTACAACAATAGACAAAAGTCAATTCACAAAGGTGTCGTGTGGGCAGGCTCGAAGATAGGAGACGCCTGTCCAAAGCAGAACCGGAACCACACGATTTCCTCCGCTACCAGACCCCGGGAATACTGGAGCCGCCAAGTCCCGAACTCCCAGGTGGCCACTGCCTCCGCGTGTCGGACCTGGTACTGCTGGCGAGGAACAAAAAATCAATTAAATGAGGGCGCGTTTGCACCCAGGAATCCGTATGGCAGGAAAGCTACCTCCACCTCTCGTTGGAAAAGTAGTCCACAATACAACACACAAAGTTTACCAAAGAATACTGTCAAACAGTCAGCTGAGGTACGTTACCTTCCAGGTAGAACGATATCTCGGCAAAGAGGTGGAGACGTCGTCCTGCTGATATTCCCCTGTTGATCAGATGAGTGGTAACAGCTGTTGCAGGTGATGCGTGACAGCTGTCACCCTGGCTGCTCCTGTGAGGCGACTGCGCCCTCTCGTGCCTGAAGCCCGCACTTCAGGCAGGGCGCCCTCTGGTGGTGGGCCAGCAGTACCTCCTCTTCTGGCGGCCCACACAACAAATAATCAAGTTAAATGTTGTATGTTTTCCTAATTTTTGATCAACATTGACATTACACAGTGACTTTTCTGTTTTACAGTGACGATGGGCTTCTTTGATGACGTTCTCATTCCACCAGAGTCACTACAACAACCAGCAAAATTGTATCCCACCTAATGTTCAGTGAAAGCTTTTCTGTTGGCAATATAACACAGTTGAGTTCACCTCAAGTGCGGTTTTACCATGTCAGTTGTTTCATAAGATATCAAGTAATTTACAGAGGCAGGATTTATTAGCTGAGGGCCTGCACCTGCTGACTTGTTAGCCTTCCTTAACTCGGAGCTGCAGCGATGAGGCAGAGCAGGTTTGGCTTTGGGAGTATGAGACAGATGAGGGGGCTCATGACCTCTACATGGACAAAGGAGAGGAGATCCGTTTTCGGGTGACAGATGAGGTCTTTGTGGATACATCGCCAACAGGTCCCACCGCTGCAGTCACAGATGCAACGCAACAACCTGGACAGTCAACGGTTCCACCTGCAGATGAAAGTGGGGAGAAGAAGGAGGCTCCATACACACTCATTGTAAGAACAACAAGCACACACTCAAACTGATCAAACTTTACATGCACGGAACCAATTTCTTTTTGACTTATGTAGCTTTGGCTTTCATTTGAGGAGGCAGGGTTCATGAACTTTTCCTCAACTTGCCTCTAGGAAGTAGTGGTGTAACGGGCCAACAGTTTGACGTGCTTATGAATCATGCATTAATTGCAAAGTTTAGATAATATTGTGAAGTACAGATTTATTCTCACAGTGAATTGTTTTTAAAGTAACAGCTGCATAAATCTCAATGCAGAGTTAAGCAGCTGCACATTCACATGAACGAAGCTTGTTCAAAGCACACAGACTTCCAATAGGCTATGTATAAAATGCTGCTGGCTTGTGTGGCACTTGAGGCAGCTTGGGGCTCAACACACCTCGAGGTACAGACTTTGAAAGAATCAGTCCAAAAAGTCAGGAACTGAGGACGAAGTGCGTGTATGGCATTTCTCCGTTTTTCACACTCCTGTTCTCAGGCCATCCTGAGCTGTACTTGCTTTATGTACATGTTCAGGTATGATGTCATGTATTAGATCATGTATCAGTTATGCATGTCCTAAGAAACCAACACTACTTTGGTGACTTTTGCTAAGTGGTGTGCCTGATTGAAGTAACCTGAAAGAGTTGCACACTGCTCAAAAGAAATAAAGGAACAATTTTTTTTTAATCAGAGTATAGCATAAAGTCAGTTCAACTTCCAGGATATTGATCTGGTCAGTTAAGTAGCAAAGGGGGGTTGTTAATCAGTTTCAGCTGCTTTGGTGTTAATGAAATTAACAACAGTGCACTAAAGGGGCAACCATGAGACGATACCCAAAACAAGAATGGATTTACAGGTGGAGGCCACTGATATTTTCTACCTTCCTCATCTTTTCTTACTGATTTTTCACTAGTTTTGCATTTGACTAGGGTCAGTGTCACTACTGGTAGCATGGTCCAGTACCTGAACCCTACAGAGGTTACACAAGTATCCCATCTCCTCCAGGATGGCATATCAATACATGCCATAACCAGAAGGTTTGCTCTGTATCCCAGCATAGTCTCAAGAGCATGGAGGAGATTCCAGGAGAAAGACAATTGCTCTAGGAGAGCTGGACAGGGCTGTAGAAGGTCCTTAACCCAACAGCAGGACGAGTATCTGCTGCTTTGTACAAGGAGGAACAGGATGAGCACTGCCAGAGCCCTACAAAATAACCTCCATCAGGCCACTGATGTGAATGTCTTTGACCAAACAATCAGAGACAGACTTCATGAGGGTGACCTGAGGGCCAGATGTCCTGTAGTGGGCCCTGTGCTCACTGGCCAGAACCATGGAGCTTGATTAGTAGCATTTGACATAGAACATGAGAATTGGCAGGTCCACCACTGGCACCCTGTGCTTTTCACAGAAGAGAGCGAGTTCAACATGAGCACGTGAAAAGGTCTGGAGATGCTGTGAACGTTATGCTGCCTTCAACATCACCATGACCGGTTTACTGATGGGTCTCTACAGATTACACAACGGCACCCTGGCTGCTATTAGGTATCTGGATGAAATCCTTGGACACATTGTCAGACCCCATGCTGGTGCAGTGGGTCCTCTGTTCCTCCTGGTGCACGACTATGCCAGGCCTCATGTGGTGACAGTACGCAGGCAGTTCCTGGAGGATGAAGGAATTGATAGCATTGACTGGCCCCCACACTCACTTGACCTAAATCCAGTAGAACACCTCTGGGACATTACAACCCCAATTCCAATGAAGTTGGGACGTTGTGTAAAATGTAAATAAAAACAGAATACAATGATTTGCAAATCCTCCTCAACCTATATTCAGTTGAATACACCACAAAGACAAGATATTTAATGTTCAATAAACTTTATTGTTGGTCTGCCAACGTTGGACCACATTGCCTCCAGCATTCAATCTGTCTGAATATTTCGACTGTTGGGCTGGTGTACGGAAATAACGAATTGCATTTTTCCAAGAAAATTCTCTCCATGAAGGGGCACTGGTAACGGACCATTGTTGCTGACATATTCTCTCCCAACTGTCCAACGTTAAAGAAAAATTGCCCTCTTTTTCCCACCTATCTTTTAAATGTGTGGAGTCATTACCTTGTAAATTTTGAATCACCATATACAATTTGGAGATAATTTTTTGGATTGGGGCATGGTTATATGCACTCAACAGGATATCAAAAATGTTTATGAATGAATTTTTTTTAAATGAAGTCCCTAATTTGTAAATACCTGAAGTGGTCTTGATTTATTAGTCCGAATTTTTCTTTTAGATCCTGGAAGCTCATTATCACACCTTTGTGGAGCAAAGTATAATATGTAGTAAGGCCTTACTGCACCAGGTTTAAATCCTGAATCTACTTTCCCTGGTGTGAAATCTGAATCGTATGCAAACCATTTAAAAAATTCTAATTTCTCATAAATGTCGTATTTTTTGATGATGTCCCTCCATACTTCAGTGAACTGTTAAAAATTGGGTTATTATATCTAATACTACATTTCATCAAGGGATCTCCAATAAGTGTACTAATTGGACGTTGTGCCATTAACACCCTGATCTCTCTCCTTCCATTATGAATTGTAACTTGGGTACACCAGCAGACTAATGGTCGCAGTTGTGCTGCTTTATAATAATCAATGAGGCAAGGTAAAGCAAGCCCCCCTTGCTCTTTAGACAGTTGCAGTGTTTTAAAACTTTACTCTGGGTTTTTTACCAGCCCAAACAAATCTGGAATAATTTTGTCCCATTCTATAAAGTATACTTCTGGTCTTGTAATTGAAATTGACTGAAATAAATGTAACATTCTCGAAGGATGTTCATTTTACAGTATCCACTCGAAGTAATATTCAAATATGGTATCAAATTCCATCTCGCCAACTTTCTTTTTTTAAAGATCATAATTTAATTCTTCAAGGTTAGACAATCAGTCGGTAAATTGAACCTAAATATTTATACATTTTTTTGTTCCAGTCAAATTTAATGCTTGCTTTATTTTTTATTTTCTCTTATATGCTGGAGCCAGAGGTTCAGTACATATTGAAAACAAAAGTGGACTGAGCCCACATCCCTGTCTCGTAGATCTTTCAAGCTCAAAGGGATCAAAAAGAGCACCATTTATTTTAATCTTGCAACGGGTTTGCTATATAATGCTTTTAATTCCTAAGAATCACTTCATCAATTTGAATGTTTCCATAACTTTAACAGGAAATGCCACCTCACTGAATCGAAAGCTTTCTCCGCATCTAAGCTCAATAAAATTGCCTGTGTTTTGTTTAAATTTATATGTCTAAGTGATTTGTAAAGGTCTCCTCACATTGTCAGAGTTTGCCGTGCTTAACAAACCCAGTTTGGGTCAATGTATTATTCTGGGCAAGATCCTTTCCATCCTCTGGCTAAAATAGATTGAATATTTTTATAGTCTATATTAATACACTTATAGGCCTATAGTTTTGAGCATTCAGTTTTGTCCTTGCCCTCTTAGGTATTAAAGAAATGATTGCCTCGTTCCATGAGGGAGGAATCTTTCCTCCTCCAAGAACCCAGTTTTAGTGTCAACAAAATTGGAGTTAAGCAGTGCTTAACTTTTGTACCACTCTGCTGTGGAATCCATCGGCGCCTGGACTCTTATGGATGAAGTCTACCTCTAGCAGAGTATATTTCTTCCTTTGTGACTTTCCCGAAAACAATGTTTTATTTTCCTCTTCTGTGACCTGAGGGTAATGATGAGTGAATTCGTAATTTCTCCATATTTTGATCGTGCCAACAGGTGGTTGGGAGTATAAACATTTTGTAATAATCTTTGAAGCAGTTTATTTTGTTATAGGGTCTTTTATCTTACTAATTATGTTTCAGATGTCTGTTTTTCTAAGTTTGTAAGCAATTGTTCATATGTTTAGTGCCTCCATAATAATTCTGTTTAGTAATAGATTTTCTTCTGGATTTCTGGTCGTATAAATCCTCTATTGGATTATTTTCTTTATCTCTAATTGTGTATGTTCATCTAATGTCCCCTTATGTTTAGTCCTCTAGCAATAACAACTCAGATTGTAATGTCTTAGTTTTTCAGTTCTTTATCTTGTAATATATGTAGATTTTACTATAATCCTGCCTCTCATAACTGCTTTACAAGCATCCCATAATATAGCAACCAAAGTTGTCCCACTTGTCATTTATTTGTAGATATTCTGATATTTCTACGATAGCTGCTCGCATATGTTATTATTCAGTATACTATTATTTAGTCTCAAATAGTCTCTTTTCTACTCTGATTCATGGAACAGACAATATAAGGGGAGTGATCAGAGATGTCCATGGCCCCAATTGGAGCAACTCTGTATTCTATCCATATCTGTTTTTAAATGTAAAAAAAATAATCGATTCTTGATAACAGGAATGTGGGGATGAATAGAATGTATAATTCCTATCAGCAGGATGCAATTTCTCCAGATATCAACAATGCCCATTTCTTCCGATATCAACAATGCCCATTTCTTCCAACATTAAATTTATCTTTTAGTCATTTTTTGAGTTGAGAGGCTCTATTTCCCAGATGAGTCGGTGCTCTGTCTCAATGACATATTAAGGTCTCCTGCTCAAAACAAGTAGCTCCTTGCCTCAGTCACTGCTTTTTTCTATTATTTGAATATATTGCTCTGATTTGGAGCTGGGGGGACATATATATTGTATAGGTGTAAAGTAATTCTCCATCTAATTTCCCTATTATCATTACATAACTCCCCTCTTTATCCTTGATTATTGAAATATGTTCAAAAATGACTCTTCCTGTTATTAATATTGCTACTCCTCTTGTATGTTTTAATCCATTGGATGAGAAGAAAACATGTTTATAACCTTGTTTTTAAGTATCTCATGCTCTAATCCAGCCATGTGAGTCTGTTGCAAAAATGCAACATCAATTTTCTCCCCCTTCAATTTACTTAATATTTTACTTTGCTTATTGGGGCTCAAAAGCCCATTTACGTTAAGAGTTAAAAAATTTAGTATATGTGTGTGGTAAAAATCTTGATGAGAATATACCCTTTATGTGACACCCTGAACTTGTCGGTATGAGTTTCATGACTACAATACACATAATACCCACTGTAACTGACCGTCTTTCATTTCCTCGTCGACAAATCTCTCTCTCCTCTGCGAAACTCTTGAAGTCTCTTTCACTCTCCTCTCGACAGTTGATTCACAGCCTCCTGGGCGTACTTGTTGCCATGGGAATGTGGCGTTGATTCTCTCCTCGATGTCCGCGTCTGGAGGCGTCTCGTCCTGCCCACTGTCACCTCCAGCCCTCGGGCCCGCAACTCCCGGTAGCATCCTCCCGCATCATTATACGTTCTTGGCCCATCACTCCAGTGAATGCGTATCCGCGTAAAAGGTGTTTGGAACGGATACCCTTTTCCTTGAGTAACTCGCTTAATGTCTCATATGATCTGCGTTTCTCCATCATCTCTAACGCATAATCATGGTCAAAGTAGATCTGTTTATTATTCAGCATTACCTTTGTCTTCCATGCCAGTCTCAAAACCATTTCCTTCACCTCAAACTGCAAAAAATTGACTATTATTGATCGCGGAGGTGAGCCTGACTCAGGTTTACGTACCAATGACCTGTGTGCACGCTGGATTTGAAGTGAGGTGCCTTCAGGTAATGGTAACTCCTTGGTGAGGGAGATTATTCACAAAGTCCCATAGAGCCGGTTTCGGTGTCTTCCGGGATTCCGTATATGCGAATATTGGATCCTCTTGAACGAGACTCGAGACTGATTACTTTGTCTTGTAGTTTTCTTTGCTCTTTCAGCAGCTTGAGTAGCGTTTCTCTTGTCACCACACCACAAGTCTCGAAATCCGCAATGCGCTCCTTGGCACTGGCTATGGCTTTGCCGTGTGTTTCCAAAGTGGCTGCTTGATCTATCAGCCTTTGGTTCAAATCTTTAGTAAATACAGCAAGTTCCGCTCTTATGGTTTCTGCCATATCTGCTTTCATGCCCAGGATAGCCTCCCTGATTTCCTTCAAAGTTGGAGAGTCTTTGCTTGAATCCGCCGTTGACTCGGATAACGCGCCACCGCCATTTTCGTCCTCCTCGTCTTCGAGTTGTTCCTCATGCACAATTTTAGATATATCCTCCTCATTTGTCGTTTTTCTTGGATTCCGCTGTCCTTTTTTGGATTTAACCCCCACTCATAATATCCTCTAAGTTTCAGCGTATTTCTCGAGTTTGGAGGGTTATTTTAAGCCAGTTTTAGACGGAGCGAAACGACTATGCACCTGTGTTGTCGCTAGCCATTCCGGAAGTCGCACCACACATTTTCAATGGGCAACAGGTCTGGACTGCAGGCAGGCCAGTCTAGTACCCGCAATCTTTTAGTATGAAGCCACGCTGTTGTAACACGTTCAGAATGTGGCTTGGCATTGTCTTGCTGAAATAAGCAGGGACGTCCCTGAAAAAGACATTGCTTGGACGGCAGCATGTGTTGCTCCAAAACCTGGATGTACCTTTCAGCATTGACAAACTGGATGGTCTTTGTCCTCTTTTGTCTGGAGGACACGTCGTCCATGATTTCCAAAAACAATTTGAAATGTGGACTCATCAGACCATAGCACACTTTTCTACTTTGCACCTGTCCAATGCCCATTTCAAATGAGCTCGGGCTCAGAGAAGATGGCGGCGTTTCTGGATGTTCTTGATGTGTGGTTTTCGCTTTGCATGGTAGCATTTTAACTTGCACTTGTAGATGTAGTGACGAACTGTTAACTGAAAATGGTTTTATGAAGTGTTCCTGAGCCCACGCAGTAAGATCCTTTACACAATGATGTCAGTTTTTAATGCAGTGCCGCCTGAGGGATCGAAGGTCACGGGCATTCACCTGTTTCCAATTAACCTGTTTACCTGTGGAATGTTCCAAACAGGTGTTCTTTGAGCATCAACTTTCCCAGTCTTTTGTTACCCCTGTCCCAGCTTTTTTGAAATGTGTTGCAGTGCAGGCATCCATTTCAAAATGAGCAAATATTTGCACAAAAACAATAAAGTTTATCAGTTTGAACATTAAATATCTTGTCTTTGTGGTGTATTCAATTGAATATAGGTTGAAGAGAATTTGCAAATTTCACACAACGTCCCAACTTCATTGGAATTGGGGTTGTATGTTTTGTCCATCAAATGCCACCAGGTTGAACCTCAGACTGTCCAGGAGCTAAGCGATGCCCTGGTCCACATCTGAGAGGAGATCCCCCAGTACACCGTCTGTTGTCTCGTTAGGACAGGGGTGCCCAAGTTCGGTCCTCGAGATCTACCTTCCTGACACTCTTAGTTGTCTCCCTGCTCCAACACACCTAAATCCAATGAAAGACTCATTAAAAGCCTGCTAACGAGTCTTTCATTGGATTCAGGTGTGTTGGAGCAGGGAGACAACTAAGAGTGTCAGGAAGGTAGATCTCGAGGACCGAAGTTGGGCACCCTTGCGTTAGGCACATACCCTAACATCGTCAGGCATGCATATTAGCATGTGGGGGCCATAAAAACTACTGAGCACCATTTTGAGTTGGTTCAGTGAAATTTTGGCACTGGACAAGCCGGCCGTAACATTTTTCACCTTGATTTTCAGGGTGCCTTTGAATTCAGCCCTCTGTAGGTTGACAGTTGTTATTTCCATCAACCAATGCGGCATTCGTTTGTTCGTAATACGTTACCTAGTCCATATCAGGAAAGATATCGACATGATTTTTTTTCCCCCATTTCGATCTGATGTGGTTTCAATGTTGCTTTAATTTTTTTTGAGCAGTGTATGTAGTAAAAGTAAGTCCCTTTGGCTGCTTCCTTATTTTCACTCAGGGTCACCACAGCACATCTGAGGTGCATCTGCATGATGCATTGGGACAAGTTTTACTCCGGGTTCCCGTCCTGGTGCTACTCCACATTACATGGAGAAATGTTGGCAAGGGTGGGAACAGGGAACCTTCCACACTAAAACCAAAAACACGAACCACTTTGGCCACCACCCCTGCCAAAGCAGTGTATATGTACATAAAAAAAAAGCCGGTATATATATATATATATATATATTTTTTTTATTGCCTTCTTAGCAGGCAGTGTAGACGTCTTCATCTGTTTGAAAAAGATTTAGAAGTTATAAACTCGGGTTTGTTTTGTTGTATTTCTTTCCTTTTTAGTTATATTTTTATGATACTCAAGGCTGTTCATATTGCAATTTAATATGACAACTATTTTATTTGAAAACGTAATTTAAATATTGGATACCTTGTTTTCATTCTGAATGGTGAGCAAAAGTTCCTTGTTTTCATTGTTCTTTAAATCCATTTTAAAATGGGAAACAAAGTAATATTTGCCGCACCCCCCCACCCCCATGTTTTTTTTTTTTTTTTTTAACCCCTGATCAGAGAAACGAATTGATCTGTGACTTAAAACTGTGATCTGATCCGTGGTCTCTGTGATCTGTTATTCCCCGACGAGGAAGAGATACCAGCTTTTCTGTGTAACTTTTGTGTTGTTTTTCTTCTTTCAGGGAAGCATCTGTGAGCCGGGCCTGGGGTTGCTGTCGTGGTGGAACACTTAGACACGTAGTAGACAAAGAGCTGTTGTTGTCATTTTAACAAATTGATCTGCCATCACGAGTAAGAGAATGGATGCCGGCTGCAGACACAGAATCCTGTTGTTGTGGACAGCAGCACATTTGAGAAAAGGGATTGTAGGAGAAAAGTATGGCCAGTGTTTGGGGAAGGAAACATCATTTGCACTGTATCACATCAAGCTGCTTTCTCACCCAAGATCCTGTTGGTGTTTAAATATCAGATGTCACCTCTCATGCTGAGGCTGTCCTGAAAATGCTGGATTTAATGTTTACATGTTCAACCCCCTCAACGTTTACAAGAACTTTTACCATCTGTTGGCGGTCTTATGAAGATTTGATGGGAATCAGAACAACTGAGCGCTTACTTCTAAGTCAGCAAGTGTCTGATTTACCACACGTGGACATACTGACATGGCAAAAGTTTGAAATAATGCAACATGTTTGGGGTTAGATTTGAACAAGATTGATCAAAGTGAAGTTAACTGACTTTTCATGAGTAGAATGTAACCAGATGGCCTGATGAATCGATCCAACACACTTCATAGTGAGCACCAAAGGTTGGATCAAATAATTTTTTTTTTCGTTATTTTGTCTCAATAATTAATTTTTATTATTCACAAAACCATGAGAAACAATTCCTGTTACTGGTGGGCTTTTACTCCATCAGTATAACAGAACTTCTCTTTTACAATAAAAAAAGTAAAAGTGTGTCATTGTAGAAGTTTATTTTGAGTTTTCCATTTTGTATGATCCTTGTACTTATTGAGGGATTAATCACAGGCAGTTAAATCCTGCAGTTTGGAGCCGTGTCCGTGTAATAACATCCCCCTCTGCAAAGTAAATGTTGGTTTCCTTTTGAACATGTGCCATCAGAAGTGTTGTGTGTTTTGTATCATGTTACAGCTGCATAATCATTTGCTGTTAAGTTGAAACAGGGTGTGTTTTGTATCATGTTACAGCTGCATAATCATTTGCTGTTAAGTTGAAACAGGGTGTGTTTTGTATCATGTTACAGCTGCATAATCATTTGCTGTTAAGTTGAAACAGGGTCAGATTGGAGACTTTTCAGCAGAGTAATCTGCAGAAATAAACTAAAAGCCAAAACATCTGCAAATCACTCACTTTGCCGGTTGATTTGGCACACGTTTCACTCCAGATGTCCTTCCCACAATTCCATAATATACGGAGGTGTGGGTTTCAAACTGTGAACCTTCCACACTCAAAACTAGCACGCTTAACTGCTTGGCCACCACTCCCTACCAAATGTATGCTTTAATTCATTTATCTATTAATGCTACACTGGGGGAGGACACAGACACACATCACTTGTTTGATTTCATTTTAAAGAGGATAAAGTTTTTTTTTTTTTTATATCAAACATTCATGACACACATTGGCCACTTGATACTTAAACCACAGGTATGCTTTGGATTGTTTGGTGCATGTTTACATATTAGTTAGGAAGAATTTAATTTTGTTTATATTTAACAGCACATGGTAGGCAGCTGATACACCATAAGTAGTCCCTGGGGAGTATAGAAATATATTCATTTTAGTTGATTGTTTACCTGTAAGAGAACCACAACATTTAACCAAAAAATAAGTGTGTGTGTGTGTCTGTGTGTGTGTGTGTGTGTGTGTAACAGAAGATGTGCTTCTTAAAACATGAACAAGTACAGGTACAAATTTAAATAAACTGTTATGTAAAAGTATTACAAAGACAAAATCTTAAAAAAAAATAATAGTAATAATGATAATAAAATGGGGATGGAGAGAAAAAAAAATTTTTTCCCACAAAACTCAAGGGGTATGTTCGTCACATTTGTGCCAAAATCCTGTGAAGTTGGGGGTTTCTTTTATTTTACATTTATGTATTTGACATTTATTGTAGAAGATCAGCAATTAAAACTAAAGTATAGAATAACATTCTTGCTGTTGCTGTCATTATTACAGGTTTTATGCAATATATAGTTGTTTTAAAAGCCAAAATGAATCAGAATGTCTAATAATAAATATAAATGTGGCAGATTCTGGTTTCATTTTACAGAAATTATATTTGTTCTCTGTTAGAATATAATAAATATATACTATAAAATGTTTATATGCATTTCTTTAATTTGATCAATACGGAGCATGTATCTTCTGCTAAATAATTAAATTAATTACACCAATATGAAGATCCAGGCCTTCAAACAAGAGTCATGTTTCCATTTTTCCATATGATTGTGTGGGGGAAAAAATGTGTGTAATATAATTTCCAAATTAGGTGGACATGTTGATAAAATTTTGATAATTTTATTGGTAATTTGGAAATAAATCACTAGTAGAAAAATCGAGAACTACGATGATAGCTGGTGATCCTACAGACACAAACTATTATTATGTTGTTACTTATGTTTTAGTAGGTCGTGTTTTTTATTTATAACCCCTAAGCTTTCTTTTTAATCGTCTAAACGTGACGGTGAGCGATGAAGACTGACGCAGTGTGACGTCACTCCGTCAGATTCTCCAGCTGCGCGCTCATGTGCAGCGTCACGTCAGGGTTTTCCATCCATCTCCGCCGATTTATTTAATAAATCCTTATATAATGCCCACAGAGTTAAAGCACGCAGGCTGATCGTCCTGAAACCTCCAGAACAGTAAGTAGCCTTTTGGATGAATGTAGAAATGTCCGGTTTGATGTCACGAACAGATCAATGATTTACGTGTTTTGGAGTCGATATTTCATTGTTCTGATCGATGTCACGTTCTTGGACAGACGTCTCACTCCGCTGAAGTTACAGTTACTGCCAGCTTTTCTCACGTTTGTGTCATAAAATGTAGATTGCGGGCTTATACCTAAACAAAGTCGTACCGAGATCATTTTCTTTCTTTTTTTTTTTAAGTTAGGAAGTGTGTAGATTGAAATTGTCAGGACAGAAACGGGAACAGATTTGTGCACATTCAGGTTGCTCATCATATTTCATGCAGCTGTTCCGTAATGAATTAGCGTGCAAAGATTACTGCTTCATAGTTAGGAAAAAATTAACTGCTAGTTATTTTATTGACGTCACACCACTGGTGACGCACGCAGCTTCACGTCACGACGCACGCCGAAGATCAGCATGGACAATTTATAGTCTTACTTTTCTTGTGCCTTGTATTCGTAACATTTCTGCTCAGTTACTGTTAAAAATCCCTTCAGCTGCTCTCTTGTTTTTCACTTGGGGTCACCACAGCAGGATCTGCATGCTGATTTGGCACAGTTTTTACGCCAAATACCCTTCCTGACGCAATACTGGGTGCAGTCTGGTTTTTCTGATGTCAACAGAAAATCTGTATTGTATTTTATAACTTGCATTTATATAATTTTTACATTATTCCATAATGAAACGGTAAATTTTGTAACAGAATTTTTTTTTTTTTTTTGTCATTGAAAATCAACATTAACCTACTCGGCACTCTGCAAGCTTTTCAAACTATATGTCAACTGCACATTTTTTCGTTTTTTACTCCCGATTTTCTGTTCTTTTGATCTGTTTTTATTTGCCCTTTAACCCCGAATCCCTGCCAGATATCTGGTCTGCTGTTTGAGCTTTTCAATGTAAAAAAAAGAAAAAAGACAAATTTTAACTAGTTTTTTTTTTTTGTTTCACTTGTGTGTGTATATACACTCAACAAAAATATAAACGCAACACTTTTGGTTTTGGGATGCTCTGGACCAGCGTATACGACAGTGTGTACCAGTTCCTGCCAATATCCAGCAACTTCTCACAGCCATTGAAGAGGAGTGGACCAACATTCCACAGGCCACAATTGACAACCTGATCAACTCTATGCCAAGGAGATGTGTTGCACTGCATGAGGCAAATGGTGGTCACACCAGATACTGACTGGTATCCCCCCCCCCAATAAAACAAAACTGCACCTTTCAGAGTGGCCTTTTATTGTGGACAGTCTAAGGCACACCTGTGAGGTGGGATGGATTATTTCAGCAAAGGAGAAGTGCTCACTATCACAGATTTAGACTGGTTTGTGAACAATATTTGAGGGAAATGGTGATATTGTGTATGTGGAAAAAGTTTTAGATCTTTGAGTTCATCTCATACAAAATGGGAGCAAAACCAAAAGTGTTTATATTTTTGTTGAGTGTGTGTGTATATATATATATATATAGTATATGTGTGTGGGTGTGTAAAGATATAAGCATTATTGAAAGCTGCAAAACAAATCATTTACATGTACAACCCCTGGCAATAATTATGGAATCACCGGCCTCGGAGGATGTTCATTCAGTTGTTCAATTTTGTAGAAAAAAATCACAGACATGACACAAAACTGTAGTCATTGCAAATGGCAACTTTCTGGCTTTAAGAAACACTATAAGAAATCAAGAAAAAAAAATTGTGGCAGTCAGTAACGGTTACTTTTTTAGACCAAGCAGAGGGAAAAAAATATGGACTCACTCAATTCTGAGGAATAAATTATGGAATCACCCTGTAAATTTTCATCCCCAAAACTAACACCTGCATCAGATCAGATCTGCTCGTTAGTCTGCATCTAAAAAGGAGTGATCACACCTTGGAGAGCTGTTGCACCAAGTGGATTGACATGAATCATGGCTGCAACACGAGATATGTCAATTGAAACAAAGGAGAGGATTATCAAACTCTTAAAAGAGGGTAAATCACCACGCAATGTTGCAAAAGATGTTGGTTGTTCACAGTCAGCTGTGTCTAAAGTCTGGACCAAATACAAACAACATGGGAAGGTTGCTAAAGGCAAACATACTGGTAGACCAAGGAAGACATCAAAGCGTCAAGACAGAAAACTTAAAGCAGTATGTCTCAAAAATCGAAAATGCACAACAAAACAAATGAGGAACGAATGGGAGGAAACTGGAGTCAACGTCTGTGACCGAACTGTAAGAAACCGCCTAAAGGAAATGGGATTTACATACAGAAAAGCTAAACGAAAGCCATCATTAACACCTAAACAGAAAAAAACAAGGTTACAATGGGCTAAGGAAAAGCAATTGTGGACTGTGGATGACTGGATGAAAGTCATATTCAGTGATGAATCTCGAATCTGCATTGGGCAAGGTGATGATGCTGGAACTTTTGTTTGGTGCCGTTCCAATGAGATTTATAAAGATGACTGCCTGAAGAGAACATGTACATTTCCACAGTTATTGATGATATGGGGCTGCATGTCAGGTAAATGCACTGGGGAGATGGCTGTCATTACATCATCAATAAATGCACAAGTTTACGTTGATATTTTGGACACTTTTCTTATCCCATCAATTGAAAGGATGTTTGGTGATGATGAAATCATTTTTCAAGATGATAATGCATCTTGTCATAGAGCAAAAACTGTGAAAACATTCCTTGCAAAAAGACACATAGGGTCAATGTCATGGCCTGCAAATAGTCCGGATCTTAATCCAATTGAAAATCTTTGGTGGAAGTTGAAGAAAATGGTCCATGACAAGGCTCCAACCTGCAAACCTGATCTGGCAACAGCAATCAGAGAAAGTTGGAGCCAGATTGATGAAGAGTACTGTTTGTCACTCATTAAGTCCAAGCCTCAGAGACTGCAAGCTGTTATAAAAGCCAGAGGTGGTGCAACAAAATACTAGTGATGTGTTGGAGCGTTCTTTTGTTTTTCATGATTCCATAATTTTTTCTTCAGAATTGAGTGATTCCATATTTTTTTCCCTCTGCTTGGTCTAAAAAAGTAACCGTTACTGACTGCCACAATTATTTTTCCTGATTTCTTATAGTGTTTCTTAAAGCCGGAAAGTTGCCATTTGAAATGACTTTAGTTTTGTGTCATGTCTGTGATCTGATTTTTTTCTACAAAATTAAACAACTGAATGAACATCCTCCGAGGCCGGTGATTCCATAATTTTTGCCAGGGGTTGTAAATTCGTACATTCATCAGTGAGTGGCTCTCTCTCTCCCTCTTTCTCTCTCTCTCATGTGTTGTCTTTTCTTTTCCTGTGGTCTCTTTCATCTCAACAGAGTCTCACCCACAGACAAATCCACGCAGACAGTAGCTCACCAGAAACCTGTTCTCTGTGCCCTTTGACCTCTATGGCGGACCCTGCTGAGACCCCAGTGCGCTCCCCCATTACCAAGCTCTCCCTCTCTTTACCTTTCCTGAAGGAGGGGAGTCGGCTGTGGGAGGGAGGCGCGGAGCAGCAGCTTCCTCGAGATCTTCCGAGCCCCCTGCCGACCAGACGTACCCGTACATATTCAGCGTAAGAACAATATATAACACCATTTATTCATCACTACCTAACCAACCAACTTGCTTGTTTACTCACTGAAAAATAATTGCACACTTAAGGCTGACCTGTTGTTTTTTCACACTTAAATATGAATTAAATATGACACGGATAGGCCTCTGTACTATCATTCATGGGCGGCGCTCCCCTGTGCCCTGAAAACTCCTGTTCTAATCACAGAATGTAGGAGAATTTAACGCTAAAATAATTAACATGTCAACACCACACTTCCACTTTAAGAATTTATATTTAAATGCATGAAAATATCTGCTTAATATTGACACGTTTTGGAGGGACATTACACATATATATCGGGTGCAACATTTTATCAGCAAAGAAAATGGTCAAAGTATATGTCTAGGAAATAAATTTATGGCTGGATAGAAAGCTGAAAGGTTGAAGTTTTTCATACCAATGTCAATATTGGCCCTGCATTTTGTCATTCTCTTAGACAACATGTTCAATGTAGGCCCCGCGTTGGCCATTTACGGCCTGCAAACGCTTTGGTGAAAGTGTCCTGAGGAATGTTTCGGATTTCTCGGCAGAAGTTTTCCTTCAATGCATCGATGCTTGGCATCAACATAAACTTCAGGGTCTCTGCAAGTAAAAAATAAATATAAGTGATTAAGTTTGTAGCATTTAAGGGTCAAACCGAGTGTTTTAAATGTTGTATATATTTTTTGGGACACCCTATATTCCCTTTTTGTAATTGTTTACTTATTGTTGGCCAGCAACCCTACGAGTTAGCAAACTATTTTAGCCTACTTGCAATTTAGGATCATACTCTCACAAGCGACATTAGCTTAGCTTATCTTATAGCAAGCTAAAAGTGGACAATCTTGGTTTTTTAGTACGTGCCCGCAGCCGATGTGCTTGTTGAATTCCTGTGCAAAATTAGTTCCCAGACCTGCAATGACAATGCGTTTTCATGGGTAACAATAACAGGAGTATATTTGGCACATGAACTTGTGTATCTCATGTGTGTTTACACCTAAATGATTGTAAGTCAATACTCACACTCATCCAGCAGCATCTTCTCATGTCGGCAAATTTAGCGCTGGGTCAGGCGAAAGTAGTCTGGTGAGCTATCCCACAATGCCAAAATAGCAGAGATGTCGCTCCAACGAGAGCAGCACTCTGAGCAGGGTGCCATATGATGTTCGCTTATGGTTGTAGCTATCATAGCCAGGGGTACCGAAAAAGGGGAGAATAAGGAGAAGGATTTTAGGCACCCATGGTTGACAGGGGCCCAGAGAGGCCCCTAATACAATTATAATACTGACAAAATAATATGACACTCAGTAATAGACTTACAGTCACATATATTTTATTTACAATGTATTGGTAACAGAAAGTTCATTTGTTTTAGAAACATTTCTCAACGCCCACCCCGCCCCCTGTATTTACGTAAAATGGTTCAGTCCACCTGCGTCGTCTGACAGCTGCAGAGTCAAACTTTTCACAGACAATGACTGGAGGCGGTAAGATGCGTCAGAAGTCAGAGAGCAACAAAAAAAAAAAAAAAGAAAAGAAAAAAGCTCAGACAGGAGAAAGATGCGACAGTATGTCAGCCAGTTCTTATATAGGCGAGGTGGGTCTGTTAGTGGTTCATGTGGTGGAAAGTTCTGGAAGATTTGCCTGTTGTCTGTTTCTAACTTTGTCCATAGATTATAAGCTAGCTCACATTTCTCCCCATATTGGCTCATATTTTTGAAAAAAAAACTCTGCTTTATACATTTCACTGTTTTAGTTAAATAATCAATGCAGGCAAACATTTTGCAAGCTGCTCTGTTCAAAAAAATTTCAAACAGACATGTCAAGAGCAGCAGCAGTCTGTCAGTATTGCCCCCCCACCCCACCTGAACAAGCCCAAGTACCCCCTGAGGAAGGACGTGAGCAGCTGTGTGTTGAATTAATCAATTATTATGGAGAAAAACATCAAAGAATTAAAAATCATTTTGAAATTAAAAATTGTCTATTGTCTGTATTTATTTCAGAATGATTTTAATAGTTTAAAAAGCATTAGCTATCACTGAAATATAATGTTTGGTCAGTAGTTTGGGACTGTCACCCCCTGTTTTGTCATCATAGCTCGAACAATACCATCTCATTTTATAAAAAATGTGCCCTACCAAAGTGTAAACTGTTCTAAAACAGGTTATTGTAATGTACATTCACCTGCAAGACAATTCCAAATAGTAAATACACACACTTAAAATAATTAACTTATTTTGTGACTAGCATTCACACTAACCAGCATAGCTTATAGCTGGCTTGGAACTTAACTTGTTAAGCTTATTTGTGAACAAAAAATGTGTTGTGCTATATATATATATATATATATATATATAAATATAAAATACGTGCGTGTGTTAAACAACCTCAGGCTGGTAACCAGGTTAGAAAATTTACAGTTTAACCTGACAGTTATTGTGTTACATATTTATGTAGCTTTGCAATGAACACAGTAGTTGACAGTAGTTGTTGCACAAGGCTCTCAGTCTGTCTTTTCTCAGTAGACTATGAACTAAAGTTTAAAATGACAAAACCGAAGCAAGTAAATTCTGATTTAATATTGCTAATTTGTTAACCATAGTATTTACATTAAATATGTGACAATATTTTTTTAATGTCTCTCTAAAATTAATAGAAATTGGCAGCACTCACTAAATGATATTACAAACACAGTTTTTAAAAGCACATGTATTTCTAATTTAAGAAATTCATTGTTCTTCTCTCTTCCTTCAGCACAGTGCGTGCTCACTCGAGTCCCGTGTTTAAGGGAGTGTGTAAGAACTTCTCCAGGTCACAAGGTCATGGCTTCATCTGCCCCTCCCATGGTGGAGAAGACATCTTTGTTCATATCTCAGAGTGAGTGAAATTTATACTGAGGACACCTCAAGCTCTCATAGACAAAACATCCAGGGCAAATACAATTTATTAATTTATTTTCTATGCCCACTTATTTTAACTGAGGGTCGGGGGGTGCTATCCTGGTGGCCAGTGGGAACACCCTGGACATTCACACTCTCACTACAGTTAATTAAAGTTTGTAACCTGCAACCTGTGTGTCTATGGAAGTGGCCGAAAGCCAGAGAACCACGAGGGAACTCACTCAAACACGTGGAGAACATGTAAATTTCACACAAAAAGGACCAGGCAGTGAGCCCAGGACCTTCTTACTGTGACACAACGGTGCTAACCACTGCGCCACTCTGTCATACAATTTATATGAATGTTACAAAAAAAGGGCTTCTTTCATTGTGTCTTTTTATACATCCCATAATTGACATAATTGGGCTTGTTTTTATTTTATTTTTAAATACATATTTGTTGAGTACATTTACAGAGGTTGACCAATTTGTTAATTCAGGTGTTTCACTATAAATGATTTACTATCACTGACATATGGTAGGTGCCACGGTGGTTTAGTGGTTGGCACTGTTGCCTCATAGTAAGAAGGTCCTGGCGTTGGTTGTCAACTGGTCCTTTCTGTGTCGAGTTTGTATGTTCTCTCCTTGTTTGCTCCGGCTTCCTTCCATGTCTAAAGACATGCAAATTAGGTTACTTGGACATCTAAATTGACTACTGACTCACCCTATGACTGTCGTGATATGCTCCGTGACCCTTGATTGGAATAAGCGAGTATAGAAAATTAATAATAGGCGTACTGACATAATACATGCTAGTATGGCAGAGCAGGGTGTTATTTTGTGATCTTGCTCAGATATCTCCAGCTCAATCCAGTTTTTATTTGTGATGGTATCAGTTACTACATCCCATTTTTTCTGTAACGTGAACAAAACTCATCACATTTCCTTGTACCATCCGCATCATGCTTTGTTCCAGCATTGAAGGGGAGTACGTCCCAGTTGAAGGTGATGAAGTCACGTACAAAGTGTGCAGAGTCCCACCCAAGAACTTGAAGGTGCAGGCTGTGGAGGTGAAGCTCACACATCTCAACCCAGGGACAAAACATGAAACCTGGTCTGGACAGATCATCAGCTCATAAAGCTGGGCTCCAGGTCTGGTGGACCACACCAGACAAACGGGTCTACTGCAGCATGGTTGGTTGGTGTTGGTGTAGTTGATGACAGATTTACATTCTGTATTCAGATCTAGTTTCTTTGTTTCTTCTCCTGAAATGTTTGTTTGTATATCTGTTGAAGATTTTTGTGAAATTTGATGGAATGATGGGGAACGACCCAGGATAGACTCAGTTAAATTTTGGGTCTGGGTATTGTTTCTTTTCATCACATTCTCAAGAAGTAACCCATGAATCTTAATGAACACATTCAGGCATGTGCATCTGTGAACAGCTACTATTTGGTATAGATCACAATACATATTCATAGGAGGCAGTCTTTATTGTAAAAGTAGTTTCTTTGTATTTTTTGAGAGCTATCCACAGATGTCTAAGCCATACAGCCTCTATGCAGGCATATGTTTACATACACCTTGGTTAAAAATGTTCAAATGCAATTTTTCCCAACTGCACATAGTCCATTTTTATCAAACAATACATGTCTTAAGCCATTATTATGTTGTTATCTTCCATGACAAGTTGTATAGAATTTTCCAGACATTGATGCAATTACAACCCCAATTCCAATGATGTTGGGACATTGTGTAAAATGTAAATAAAAATAGAATACAATGATTTGCAAATCCTCTTCAAACTATATTGAATTGAATACACCAGAAAGACAAGATAGTTAATGTTCAAACTGATAAACTTTATTGTTTTTGTGCAAATATTTGCTCATTTTGAAATGGATGCCTGCAACACGTTTCCAAAAAGTTGGGATGGGGCAACAAAAGACTGGGAAATTTGATGAATGCTCAAAGAACACCTAATTGGAAACAGGTGAGTGTCATGATTGGCTATAGAAGGAGCATCCCCAAAAGGCTCAACAGTTCACAAGCAAAGATGGGGCTAGGATCACCACTTTGTGAACAACTGCGTGAAAAAATAGTCCAACAGTTTAAGAACAATGTTTCTCAACGTTCAGTTGCAAGGAATTTAGGGATTCCATCATCTACAGTCCATAATATAATCAGAAGATTCTGAGAATCTGGAGAACTTTCTACATGTAAGCGGCAAGGCTGAAAACCAACACTGAATGCCCGTGACTTTCGATCCCTCAGGCAGCACTGCATTAAAAACAGACATCACTGTGTAAAGGATCTTACCACATAGGCACAGGAACAGTTCAGAAAACCACTGTCAGTTAACACAGTTCTTCACTACAGCTACAAGTGCAAGTTAAAACTCTGCCATGCAAAGCGAAAGCCACACATCAACAACATCCAGAAACGCTGCCACCTTCTCCCGGCCCAAGCTCATTTGAAATGGACAGACGCAAAGTGGAAAAGTGTGCTGTGGTCTGATGAGTCCACGTTTCAAATTGTTTTTGGAAATGTTAGTGCCCATGGCATGGACAACTTACACATCTGTGATGGCACCATCAATGCTGAAAGGTGCATCCAGGTTTTGGAGCAAGACATGCTGCCATCCAAGCAACATCTTTTTCAGGGATGTCCCTGCTTATTTCAGCAAGACAATGCCAAACCACATTCTGCACATGTTACAACAGCATGGCTCCTTCGTAGTAAAAGAGTGTGGGTACTAGACTGGCCTGCCTGCAGTCCAGACCTGTCGCCCATTGAAAATGTGTGGCGCATTATGCGGCACAAAATACGATAAAGGAGACCCCGGACTGTTGCACAACTGAAGCCTTACATCAAGCAAGAATGGGAAAGAATTCCACCTACAAAACTTCAACAATTAGTGTCCTCAGTTCCCAAAAGCTTATTGAGTGTTGTTAGAAGGAAAGGTGATGTAACACAGTGGTAAACGTACCACTGTCCCAGCTTTTTTGAAAGGTGTTGCAGGCATCCATTTCAAAATGAGCAAATATATTCACAAAAACAATAAAGTTTATCAGTTTGAACATTAAATATCTTGTCTTTGTGGTGTATTCAATTGAATATAGGTTGAAGAGGATTTGCAAATCATTGCATTCTGTTTTTATTTACATTTTACACAACATCCCAACTTCATTGGAATTGGGGTTGTAGTTTTTAAAGCTTCTAAATGACCCCATTTGCATAATTCGGGTTATTTGTGGTGCCTTTGGTAGTTTTTAAAAGCCTTCCTATGGAACCCATAACTTCTTAAGTGTAAGAATGGGGGGATAGATCTAAACAATTAAGCCAAGGCACTCAGGCCAAATGTTTTTGAATAAGTCAGGTTCCTCATTAGCAATCATGTCACAAAGCTTCAGGATACTACAAACAACTATACAGTCAAAAATATAAGAAGCGTGTAACTGATGAGTTTGAGGCATCAGATGGAAATGTGATACAGAGAACTCCATTATATCATCACCTAAATGACTGTTGAGCAAAACTGAAGCATTTAACCAAAATTGACATTTTAATAAATTGGACATTTTGGATTAAAATATTTGTCTATGTAATTGAGGCTCTGTAACCTGAAGCATGATGACTGTGGAAAGTATGTAGACTACAGTAACACAACTGCGGAATTCACTTTCCCTTCTTCGCTTGCTTTCTTGGGGATCATGTGCTGGTGGAGTCACAAGTTAGACAAACTGATTTCATCATTAAGTGCAAACATTGGAGATATAACAAGAATGACATAAGAGATATGACAGTAAATACAAAAGTGAGTAAATTAAGGCTGGAAAAAAAAAGAAATGTCACTGATTTACAGTTTGAAAAAAAGAAGCGGGGTATTTTTTAGAGCAGTGATTTAAGGCGGAACGTTGATAGGACAAATATTTTTGGAGAAACTACAGATATTAGCTAGCAACACTGAACAATTGACATTGATAATTGCATTCTGGACTCTCACGCCATTTCAGCAGGGGGCGCTAAATCACCTTTTATATTAAAAGTGTGCATGCGTGATTTTATTTAGTAAGTTCAATGTAAGTACATAATATAATTGTAAATATGTTAAAAATACATGGATGACACAAGAAAGTGAAAACACTTATTTCCATTGTGGTCCATTTAAAAATCAAATGACAAAATTGAAGTAATAATAATACTGATAATAATGATAATAATAATAAGCGTATATGATAACAAGAACCTAAACAACTAATAAATACATTAAGACAGTAAATTAACATAAAAATTATGTAATTAACAGGAAATAAAAAGGGTTGAGTAGTTCTTCTAAAAATGGTTGAGGTCTAAGGTCTAAAGTTCTAAAAACATTTTGGACTCACACCATTCCAATTCATCATAGAAACTTTGCACAATTTCTTACCACCCTTGAAAAATGTCAGCTACCTATTTTATAAACACTACCCAATCTAGAGCCCATGGATCCCCACGAGAAACACACTAATACTGTATAAACTGTTCTCTGTGTGCCATATTTTCTGGAAAGTCTTATGACTCTTTTTTGGTTTTCAGTTCACCAATTAGGAAATAACACAAAAAGAGAAGTGAATTTGAAAGAGAACATACTGAAGTTTAGAAGAGTACATTTAGAAATAAGACTACAGTTAGTTTACAAATAGGGCATTCCAAGAGAGGAACTGTTTCAGACAAAACATCAACTCAAGTATGAACATGTAACAACATAAATAATTTTACTGTGAATGGGGAAAATAGTCATGTAAAACATTTCAAGCATACTGAATGTTGCTAAATGTCTAATATTTATGAATAAATACAAATAAAATGTTCAATCACTTTTCATCTACAAATAAACAACATTTCTTTTAACTGGTGCCAGGTTGTATTTAATCAAGTTTTTTTTTTTTTTTGCAATGATTTTTATTATTGACCAATTATTATGAATGATTACTTTGTTTAATAAAAGATGGAAAAAGAATCTCATCAGGTTTTTTGTTAGAATTGTTTGATAGTTAAAAATTTAATTGCTGCTGACCTACAAATAAAGACGAAAACCCCCCACTACATTCATATGAAAATTTTGCCGTGCCAAAAACGTTTGAACCACACAATAATATCTTCCGGAACAATATATATGTTTACAGAGTTGTTCTTTGTTGTTTCATTTATTTGAATTAGTATTATTAATTAGTTTTTGGATGTGCGTCTTCACATTTTATGATTTTTGCAAAATTTTGGAAAATACTGCCAAAAGTTACAAATAAATGAATAATTAAAATCTGAACAAAGAAAACTGTGTATGTGGGTGCGCACACGTGCATGTCCGTGTGCGTGCACACACAGATGGGGGTAGTATGACCTCTAAATTTCTACATTTCAAGTGTAGGTCTTTACTGAAAAACACAAATAAAAAAACCCCCAGCAGCTGTAACGTTCATTGCTTGCAGGTGGCTCAAATTATTTCCTGCAGGTGGTGCAACTGAGCATGTCTACAATATTACATATCTCCTTGGGGAATTTGCAAAAACGCTTTGCATGGTAGAGTTTTAACTTGCACTTGTAGATGTAGCGATGAATTGTGTTAACTGACAATGGTTTTCTGAAGTGTTCCTGAGCCCATGCGGTAAGATCCTTTTCAGTGGTTCCCAAAGTGGGCGGTGCGGCGTCATTGCAGGGGGAGGCGACAAGGCTAAATATAAACAATATACTTTGTGTTGGACAGCTAGCAAACCATGGCAAATGTCAGCAGACCTCCAGGGAAACGTAAGGGCAATAATGACACCGCAACAGACAATACTAAAGCAAAGTCAAGAAAATACGAGGTCTGTCCATAAAGTATAGGTCCTTTTTATTTTTTTCAAAAACTATATGGATTTCATTCATATGTTTTTACGTCAGACATGCTTGAACCCTCATGCGCATGCGTGAGTTTTTCCACGCCTGTCGGTGACGTCATTCGCCTGTGAGCACGCCTTGTGGGAGGAGTCGTCCAGCCCCTCGTCGGAATTCCTTTGTCTGAGAAGTTGCTGAGAGACTGGCGCTTTGTTTGATCAAAATTTTTTCTAAACCTGTGAGACGCATCGAAGTGGACATGGTTCGAAAAATTAAGCTGGTTTTCAGTGAAAATTTTAACAGCTGATGAGAGATTTTGAGGTGATACTGTCGCTTTAAGGACTTCCCACGGTGCGAGACGTCGCGCAGCACTCTCAGGCGCCCTCGTCAGTCTGTTTCAAGCTGAAAACCTCCACATTTCAGGCTCTATTGATCCAGGACGTCGTGAGAGAACAGAGACGTTTCAGAAGAAGTCGGTTTCAGCATTTTATCTGGATATTCCACTGTTAAAGGAGATTTTTTTAATGAAAGACGTGCAGACGGGGCCGCGCGTCGGGACGCAGCCGATGCGGCGCGGCGGCACAGGAAAAACACCTCCGTGTTGATAACCATTTGTTAAAATCCAGGTGGCTTTTGATGGCTTTCAGTGGAGTGAGTATATGAGAAATTGTTTATCAGCTGGACATGTTCCAACTTGTCCTTAAGGCTTCCAACGGAGGTGTTTTTCCTGTGACGGAGCGTCGCGTTGGCTGCGAGCCGACGCTGCAATCCGCCCGCACGTCTTTCATTAAAAAAATCTCCTTTAACAGTGGAATATCCGGATAAAATGCTGAAACCGACTTCTTCTGAAACGTCTCTGTTCTCTCACGACGTCCTGGATCAATAGAGCCTGAAATGTGGAGGTTTTCAGCTTGAAACAGACTGACGAGGGCGCCTGAGAGTGCTGCGCGACGTCTCGCACCGTGGGAAGTCCTTAAAGCGACAGTATCACCTCAAAATCTCTCATCAGCTGTTAAAATTTTCACTGAAAACCAGCTTAATTTTTCGAACCATGTCCACTTCGATGTGTCTCACAGGTTTAGAAAAAATTTTGATCAAACAAAGCGCCAGTCTCTCAGCAACTTCTCAGACAAAGGAATTCCGACGAGGGGCTGGACGACTCCTCCCACAAGGAGTGCTCACAGGCGAATGACGTCACCGACAGGCGTGGAAAAACTCACGCATGCGCACGAGGGTTCAAGCATGTCTGACGTAAAAACATATGAATGAAATCCATGTAGTTTTTGAAAAAAATAAAAAGGACCTATACTTTATGGACAGACCTCGTATGACGATTCATATCTCGCCCTCGGCTTCACATGTACAACGGTGGGTAATGAAGAGAGACCACAGTGTGTGCTGTGCCTCAAACTGCTAGCTTCGGACAGCATGAAGCCAAACAAGCTAAAGCGTCACTTAGAGACCTTACATCCTGCACACACACAGAAGCCTGTGGAGTTCTTCAGGAAAAAAACTTCTCAGCTGTCATGCACAACAGAATACGTTTACAAACGCAGCTGTTTCTACATCAAATGCGCAACTTGCCTCTTATAAAGTAGCCTACAGAGTTGCAAAATATAAAAAAACCACACACCATCGCTGAGGAATTAATACTGCCTGCAGCTATTGATATGGTTTCCACGGTGATTGATGAAACAACTGCCAATAAACTGAAGACGATACCTCTATCAAACAATACCGTTGCAAGGCGCATATGACATGTCAAAAGATATGGAGGAGCAGCTCAATGACAAGTTACGAGACAACCATTTTGCTCTGCAGGTGGACGAAGCCACGGACAGCAACAAGGACTGTTTATTAATAACACATGTCAGATTCATCGATAGTGAGGATTTGAGGACTTAGGTAAAGTTAGAAAGATAGTCACAGATTCGAAGTTCACGGCTCAATAGATCTGAAGAGAAACGTTGTAGAAAGACAAACGCCACTAGTTTCTAACCCCAGGAAGGTAGACAACGAGCTACAACCTTATTTTTATCCATATGAGCCGTCCTCTGAGCTGAAAAAATAACACTGATCTTAACAGGCAGCCGGCAGAGAAACGGAAGCTTAGGGACCGTCTACAAAGTGCATACATGGGGAAAAAAAAAAAAAAGACACCAGAAAATTATTGAATAAATCATTGTAATAAGGAGTGATATCACCAAATTCACTGCACACATCAATGGGGTCCTGCTGATTATACTACAGAGCTCAGTTTGGAAAAATGCCATTATGAAAAACTGCAGAATTTTTTATTTTTAAAATTTTTAATAGCATCAAAGTCACAAGATGTGGTGTCACCAAATTCACTGCACACAACAGCCATGTCCTGTTGATTATACCAGAGCACTCAGTTTGGGAAAAAGTCATTTTAAAAAATTTTGGAGAATTTTTGATTGTTTATATTTTCAATAACATCAAAGTCATAAGGTGTAGTGACACAAAATTTACTGCACACAACAGCGGTGTCCTGCTGATTATACGACAACACTCACTTTGGGAAAAAGTCATTTTCAAAAATTTTGGAGAATTTTTTATTCTTTATATTTTCAATAGCATCAAAGTCATAAGGTGTAGTGACATAAAATTTACTGCACACAACAGCGGTGTCCTGCTGATTATACGACAACACTCACTTTTGGAAAAAAGTCATTTTCAAAAATTTTGGAGAATTTTTCATTGATTATATTTTCAATAGCATCAAAGTCATAAGGTGTAGTGACATAAAATTTACTGTACACAACAGCCGTGTCCTGTTGATTATACCAGAGCACTCAGTTTGGGAAAAAGTCATTTTAAAAAAAAAATTGGAGAATTTTTGATTGTTTCAATTTTCAATAGCATCAAAGTCATAAGGTGTAGTGACACAAGATTTACTGCACACAACAGTGGTGTCCTGCTGATTATACTACAACACTCACTTTTGGAAAAAGTCATTTAAAAAAAATTTTGGAGAATTTTTTATTGTTTATATTTTCAATAGCATCAAAGTCATAAGGTGTAGTGACACAAAATTTACTGCACACAACAGTGGTGTCCTGCTGATTATACTACAACACTCACTTTGGGAAAAAGTCATTTTCAAAAATTTTGGAGAATTTGTGATTGTTTATATTTTCAATAGCATCAAAGTCATAAGGTGTAGTGACACAAAATTTACTGCACACAACAGTGGTGTCCTGCTGATTATACGACAACACTCACTTTGGGAAAAAGTAATTTTAAAAATTTTTGGAGAATTTTTGATTGTTTATATTTTCAATAACATCAAAGTCATAAGGTGTAGTGACACAAAATTTACTGCACACAACAGTGGTGTCCTGCTGATTATACTACAACACTCACTTTGGAAAAAAGTCATTTTCCATAATTATGGAGAATTTTTCATTGATTATATTTTCAATAGCATCAAAGTCATAAGGTGTAGTGACACAAAGTTTACTGCACACGTCTGCTTAGATTAGATAGAACTTTTTGTGATCTCTTAGGAAAACTCCTTCAGGGAAACAGAGGTTCCAGCAGCACTGTATAGCATCACACAGGGTAAAAAGCGAAAAGTGAAAGTAAAAAAAAAAAACAAACAATTTGTAAATATAAATATAAATACCAGACATACGGATCAATACTGGTTTACTGGCTCCTACTGTTTCTCTCCTTCCCATCATCGGTCTTCCTGTTACTCCTCCTCCCCCAGTGAGGAGTTCTCCAGTCTGATTGCATGAGGGACAAAGGAGTTTTTTCAGTCTGTTGGTCCTGCACTTAAGAAGGAGCAGTCTGTGGCTGAAGAGGCTCCTCTGGTTACTAATGACGGTGTGCAAAAAGTGACTGACATCTTCCATAATATTCAGCAGTTTGTCCAGTGTTCTCTTCTCTGCCAGCATCACCAGAGAGCCTAGCTTCATGCCAACCACAGAGTCAGTCCACCTGGTCAGTTTATCCAGCCTGAATGTGTCCTTCTTGGATATGCTGCGTTCCCCGAGCACACCAAAGTTTAAAAGAGGACGGTGGCTACTATGGACTGGTAGAACATCCACAGGAGTTTCCTGTTAAACAGCTGCAGCCTCTTCAGAAAGTCCAGCTTGCTCTGTCCCTTCCTGTACAGGTGGTTGGTGTGGTTTGTCCAGTCCAGTTTGCTGTCCAGCCACAGCCTGAGGTACTTCTAGGAATCCACAGCCTCCACCTCAGCTCCCTGGATCAGAACTGGTTGTGGATTTGGTCTGGACTTCCAAAAGTCAATGACCAGCTCCTTTGTCTTTTAAGTTTTGAGCTGTAGATGGTTTCTGTCACGCCAGGCAGCAAAGTCCTTCACTAGGCTCCTGTACTACTCCTCTCTGTCATCCCTGATGCATCCAACAATGGTTTTGTCATATATAAACTTCTGAATGTGACACAGCTCAGAGTTGTAGCAGAAGTCTAAGGTCTACAGGGTGAAGAGAAGAAGGGCCAGCACTGTGCCCTGGGGTGTGCTGGTACTGTCAATTACAACGTCAGATATGGTGTCCCTCAGCCTGACATACTGTCTGTCTGTGAGGTAGCTGGAGATCCAAGTGACCAGGCAGGGGTCCACTCACATCCTATTCAGTTTGTCCTGGAGCACAACGGGCTGGATGGTGTTGAAGGAACTCGAGAAGTCCAGGAAGAGAATCCTCACTGTGCCATTTCCCATTATCCAGGTGTGAGTGGACTTGTAGCAGGTAGAGGATGGCGTCCTCCACACCAATAGCTGCACTATATGCAAACTGCAGACAGTCATGGGTGTGTTGCACCTGGGGTTTGAGGGAGTCGAGGAAGAACCGCTCCAACTTCATCAGGTGTGGAGTGAGTGCCACTGGTCGGAAGTCATTCAGCTGGCTGGGCTGGTTCTTCTAAAGAACTGGAAGGATGCATGAAGTCTAACTGAGGGTGGGCACTCTCCCTCACTGCAGGCTAGGGAGAAGATATGTCATAGTGGTTCTCCCAGTTCAGTTGCGTAGTTCTTCAGTAGTTGGAGACACACCTTGCGTGGGCCTGCCGCTTTCATGGGATGAAGTTTCCTTGGCTGTTCTGACTTGGTCCACAGTGATTTGTGAAGGAGGTTGTGTTGAGATGTGGGAGGTGTCCACCACATCAGCGGTGTCCTGCTAGTTATACTACAGCACTTTTATAAGCTGTAGGGTGATGTAAACATCAGCACATATACTCCATATCATGCTGTTTACACTACAACACTTGGCTTGGAGATTTTGGCTTTCACTCAATGCTGAGGAAGTATTTATACCTACCAAAAAGGAAACGTCATTTCTGTGTCATCACCTTTTAGTAGCAGTGCTCAGTTTGAACAGCAGGGGTCTTTTTTATTTAGTTCATTAATTGTCATAAATTATTACTATATTTCAAAAGTGAGTGCTGTAGTATAATCAGCAGGACACCACTGTTGTGTACAGTAAATGTTGTGTCACTAGACCTTATGACTTTGATGCTATTGAAAATATAATCAATGAAAAATTCTCCAAATTTTTTTTAAAATGACTTTTTCCCAAAGTGAGTGTTGTAGTATAATCAGCAGGACACCACTGTTGTGTGCAGTATAATTGTGTGTACACCTTATGACTTTGATGCTATTGAAAATATAAACAATGAAAAATTCTCCAAAATTTTTGAAAATGACTTTTTCCAAAAGTGAGTGCTGTAGTATAATCATCAGTACACCGCTGTTGTGTGCAGTGAATTTGGCGACACCACACCTTATGACTTTGATGCTATTGAAAATTTAAACAATCACAAATTCTCCAATTTTTTTTAAATGACTTTTTCCCAAAGTGAGTCTTGTAGTATAATCAGCAGGACACCTCTGTTGTGTGCAGTAAATTTTGTGTCACTACACCTTATGACTTTGATGCTATTGAAAATATAAACATTATAAAATTCTCCAAAATTTTTGAAAATGACTTTTTCCAAAAATGAGTGTTGTAGTATAATCAGCAGGACACCACTGTTGTGTGCAGTAAATTTTGTGTCACTACACCTTATGACTTTGATGCTATTGAAAATTTAAACAATCAAAAATTCTCCAAATTTTTTAAAAATGACTTTTTCTTAAAGTGAGTGTTGTAGTATAATCAGCACGACACCACTGTTGTGGGCAGTAAATCTTGTGTCACTACATCTTATGACTTTGATGCTATTGAAAATTTAATCAATCAAGAATTCTCCAAAAATTTTTAAAATGACTTTTTCCCAAAGTGAGTGTTGTAGTATAATCAGCAGGACATCACTGTTGTGTGCAGTATAATTGTGTGTCACTACACCTTATGACTTTGATGCTATTGAAAATATAAACAATCAAAAATTCTCCAAAATTTTTGAAAATGACTTTTTCCCAAAGTGAATGTTGTAGTATAATCAGCAGGACACCATTGTTGTGTGCAGTAAATTTTGTGTCACTACACCTTATGACTTTGATGCTATTGAAAATTTAAACAATCAACAATTTTCCAAAATTTTTGAAAATGACTTTTTTCCAAAGTTAACGTTGTAGTATAATCAGCAGAACACGGCTGTTGTGTGTAGTGAATTTGGCGACAGCACACCTTATGACTTTGATGTTATTGAAAATTTAAACAATCAAAAATTCTCCAAATTTTTTAAAATGACTTTTTCCCAAACTGAGTGCTCTGGTATAATCAACAGGACATGGCTGTTGTTTGCAGTGAATTTGCAAGATTCATCAAAATATGACTGGATCAGAGACCCCTTCAGTGCAACTCCAGCTGATGACTTTAGCACAGCAGAGGAAGAGCAGTTCATTGATGTCACCTCAGATTCAAGGATGCGACTGGAGTTCAAGTCCAAGACATTGTCTGCATTTTGGATTGGAGTGGAGAAGGAGTACCCACTGCTGGGCAGGAGAGCCTTGACCACACTCCTCCCTTTTGCCACATCCTACCTGTGTGAGATAGGTTTTTCTGCTGTTGCCTCCATCAAGACAAAGTACAGATCAAAACTGGACATTGAAAATGAACTGAGAGTGGCAGTCTCACAGCTGCACCCAAGACTGGGGAAGATCTGTGACACAAAACAAGCCCACTGTAGCCACTGACTTATTGCAGGACTGGAAGAAAACATATTCAAAATGTTCAATGTTTTATTCACAGGGAAATGTTCATCCTCAGACATTCAGAATTTTAAAAAACAGTTATAAGCTGTGGTTGTTATTTCTACAAAAGTTCAAAGTTTCATTGAGGTTTATTCTATATAAACAATAGCAGTTTGTGACTAAGTGTGTTTGTCATACATTTACATGTTGATGTGTACGGTCAGGGGTAGGGGGGGCCTGAGACAATTTTGATTGGCCAAAGGGGGGCCTGGCAGAAAAAGTTTGGGAATGACTGCTTTATACAATGATGTCGGTTTTTAATGCAGTGCCACCTGAGGGATCAAAGGTCACGGGCATTCAATGTTGGTTTTCGGCCTTTCAGCTTACGTGTAGAAAGTTCTCCAGATTCTGATTATATTATGAACTGTAGATGATGGAATCCATAAATCCCTAAACATACCACTGTCCCAGCTTTTTTGAAACATGTTGCAGGCATCCATTTCAAAATGAGCAAATATATGCACAAAAACAATAAAGTTTATCAGTTTGAACATTCAATATCTTGTCTTTGTGGTGTATTCAATTGAATATAGGTTAAAGAGGATTTGCAAATTATTGTATTCTGTTTTTATTGACATTTCACACAATGCCCCAACTTCACTGGAACTGGGGTTGTAACATGTACAATGCCACTTTAGTCAAAGTTGTAAAAATAAATAAAAGGCATTGAAGTTGAGAATCAGTGAAATTATAACACACACACACACACACTCCTTTTCAATTGCTTATTCAAGGTCAGGTCGTGGAGCCTATCTCAGCAGTCACGGGGCATGAGGCGGGGTACACCCTAGACAGAAAGCCAGTCTGTCGCAGGGCCACATACAGATAAACGAACACATTCACACTCACACGCACACCTGTGGACAATTTAAAGTTTCCAATTCACCTAACCTGCATGTCTTTGGATGTGGGAGGAAGCCCACGCAAACACATGGAGAACATGCAAACTCCACACAGAAAGGCCACAGGTGGGAATCGATCCCATGACCTTCTTGCTGTGAGGCAACAGCGCTAACCACTAAGCCACCATGCTGCCCTAGAATTATAGCAGGAAGAATTCATTGAAATTAATCTACATAAAATACTTTTTTTAATCAATACATGACTGAAACACTGCAGCCCATATCCCAAACCTTATGTTCCTACAGTAACAATTATGGTAACAGTATGAAAACATTAAATGAAATTCAATGGAGTTCAGGTTCCATAAAAAACAAACAAAAAACAAAAAAAAATCAGTTAATACATTTGTAAAAACATACAAGGGATCAAATATGAATTGATCCACACACTTAACATATAGTCTTACCCAGCAAGCCCCTTAATATGCTGATTTAAAAAAAGTAGAAAAAGAAAAGAGTAAAAAGTTTTGGTGACAAAGGTTTATCGAAAGACAATCATTATAGCTTAATTCACCATTTAGTATAAATTCATTGAATCAGTAATGAGGTCGTTTTTAGTCCTTATGCATTGTTCACGTTACTTTTGTGTAAGTCTCTGCAATCTAGCAGCTAACAACAGCTGTGAGGCTAAAACAGATGCAACAATCATTATGTAAAACAATAAATTACATTCACTTCAGAGTGTATGCAGACTCAAATACCTGGAATGATATGCTTGTTTTCAAGTCTATACACGGGCAACATCTCATTTAACACTTCATTAATCTCATTTTTAAAATGGGATTTTTAGCATTGGCACATCTTTTCGAGCAATGTTAAAATAATACCAACTGTTGATAAAAATTGTATCAACAATAGTGCAAAAGCAAGTATATAGTGATTCCATATATATTGTAGTTATCTCTAACACCACTTCTTAATCAAAATAAACCTGGTCTTACTGAGACTATGAATAATTTCACATTTCATACATATCACAATACTACAACCTCAGTAGTACACATCGCCATGCAACTATTCCTTATTTTATGTCCCTTTAAATAAACACGATTCACAGATTTAGGGACACCAGTCAAATGCCTTCTGAATATCAGGATTCACTTGGTGGAATGTTGAAGAAAAGTTCCTGACAGAGCCTGGCTGTGTCCTCTGGAGAGTAAACGGTGAAACCGATCGTCCGAGGGTCGTTGAAAATTTCATAATCGTTTCCTCCCTACAGACGGAAATGTAATTATTAATCATAAAGGTGTGCAATGGATAGTATTAGAGCAAAAACATTTCGCAGATTGCATAACCTTCAAACTATGAAGACCTTTCAACCCTTAATCCTTAGGTTGCAAATAACTGTTAGCTAACCATACTTTCCACAAGTACAAGAGACAAACTACAGAGACCCAAATCTTAAAGTAACCCAAACAGTAACACGTCTATTCTAGTGTTTGCGGGCAGGGGGACATAAAGGTTCCATCAATAATCAAACTCACTACCCATTTAAGACCCGGCATTTTCAGTGAACAAATAAATAAAATAGCTGGATTTACATGCAGACAGATTAACAGCGAATGCTATTTTGAACCCAAGATGGCACCATGATTCACATGGCCGAGTTTTTCAACTCATCATTTCGCCACTCTCTCTATCAAAGCACACTAGTTTAGGCTTTATTCATCCACCCATGGATGAATACCCATATGTGGGCTGGCCGGGGCTGAGTTGGAGTCAGTCTGTGTTCTATTGTACTCAGAACTTGGAAAAATGCAATGGAATGGCCATTTAAGTTGGAATTCAAAGTTGGAAACTTGGGCAAGGTCCGTGAAGAATGAGGATGCCGATCTGACATCACTACAATATGGCACCACATACAGTGAGTGATAAACAGAATAAGCTTTTTGTTCATTTTTACTTGTATGTAGTGTTTGATGGTAGGTTTTATGCAATAAAAGTATCTGACAGGTCCTGACTTGAGTTATGGGCTTTTGTATTGGTCTTAGTACAGCGGTGGGTGGCAAACCAGTGACAAATACAAATGGCAAATTATAGCTAAACTTTCAGGTCTTCTTTTTAATAAAACCCTCCTCTGTACAATTTCATCATGAAGCTGTATAACTGGGGATACAAAATGCAAAACATGCACTGTGCACAACAGCCACAGAAGCCTGTGACTTCTTCTGGGTTGTCTGTGTGTCTTGGTGGCTTTCCTCACTCTTCCTTCTCGCACAGTCACTCAGTATTTGAGAAGTGTCTGCTCCACACAGATTTACCATAGAGTGTCATGCTGTTTGTATTTCTTCATAATTGATGTAAATAAAGTCCAAGACATATTCAGTGACTTGAAAATGTTCATGTATCCATCCCCTGTATGAAGAAAACTGATCATAAAAGTTTTTATTTATGCAACCTATCATCTTGGCTTTTATAGTTTTAATTAATTTATATCAAGTTTATATAGATACATAGATAGATAGATAGATAGATAGATAGATAGTGATATCTGGCCCACTGGCAGCACTGTGTAAAATAAATAGTTAATTGCAGTTTTTGACTTAAAACAGCTGCAACTTAAAACTTGTAATTATAAATTTTGAAACTGAATCCATCAGCATTCCGACATACATCCCCCTTTCTCAGATATTCTCCACCAACTTACAACTGACGTCTCGTTGCCAAAGAAGTAGATGGTGTCCAACCCTTCGCTCTCCAGCAGCTCCAGACACAGTCTTTTGTCCCAGCCCTCTGGGAAAATGTCAAAACTGATGACACCACCTACAGGAAATTGATCAGGTCATCTTTTTAATTTATCACATAATATTCTGTTATCAGTAGACAGTTGAATACATTCCTTTTTGCAATCCTCCACCTGTATTTACACATCACGCTTGTTGTGGTTTGGGCTGCAGTCTGGTCTGTCCTGTCCTTTCCAGCTTTTCCCTGTTTCCTGTCTGTGGAGTACCTGTCAGCCAGCTGTTGAAGGGACACATGTGGGGCTCGATGAAGAATCTCTATTTAAGACTGAGTTGGGCAGACCTGTGTCACCAGAATTTTCTGTCATGTCAAGTATCTGCCACTGGTTGTACCCCCTCCTAGTGTCTCAATCCTCCAGTGCCGTGGTTCCTCAGCATCACCTTCTGGCCTTCATTCATCATGCAATTTTATTTGTTCCCTTGTACAATCATTGCTTTCACTGTGTAAATAAATCTGGTTACTTCCTATTTAACCTGCCATTGCTCTCTGCATTTTGGGTCCCACCAGTTAGTTCCTTGGTCAACCATAACAACGCCTTCCATAGCGCTGCTCCACTCTGTGGAACAAATATTATTTACACTGTGAGCAGCGGCTGTGACTGATACAGCTCTTAGCTTTTTATCCAGCAGATAAAAACCTGTTTGTCTTAGCAGTTCACTGAACTTGTTGGAGAGACGCCCGGATGCAGAATGTGTTGTTTGACTAACTGTGTGATGATCTCTGAGTATATGTCAATATGTGTTTGCAGTATCACATCCAAAGGAAACATGTTCTATAGCTGTGTCTGACTGGCTGGGGGCAAAAAAAAGCCATTCTTTTAAAATGTCCTGCAGCCCACACCTTCAGGATTTTTGCTTGTTGCTTCCCCCTCCCTCTGGCTTTTGTAACTGACAATTAAACATTTGGTTTTTGTACCACATATTTTCTATGTTTAAATGGGAAGTTTGACATTGTTCAACCTGGGCTTTATTATTAGAGTTTTTGGGGTCATTGACACCATCGTGGCCTATAATGTAGCTAAAAACACTCACAGTAACTCACTGCTTGTCACCACTCAACAGGTGATGGTATCATTAGAAGTATCTAGTAGCAAGAAGAGGATCCTATGGAAGTAAATGTGCTCTTGTTTACCTCCCTAAATGTAAAGAAACTGCAAATCATTTGCTGATGATGGATTTGTTCTGTGAATGCTTGTTTTTAACTATGTATGTGTTTGCATATGCAAGATGTCTGTCTTGTGTATTCTGCATCCATTTGGTGCATTGGTTGTGCACACATCCTCAGAGAATATGCATCTAAAAGATGCAATATATAGGGTGTCCCAAAAAATATACAACATTTAAAACACTGGGTTTGACCCTTACATGCTACAAATGTAATCACTTATGTTTCTTTTTTACTTGCAGAGACCCTGAAGTTTATGTTGATGCCAAGCAAGACTCAGGAAAATACCAAGATTAACCATACTACAGTGAAAATAAATGATTGAGTTTTGGCACCAGACCAAGAGTGTCAAACAGGTGCAGCGACTTTATGCTAGACTGACAAAATACAGGGCCAATATTGACATTGGTATGAAAAACTACAACCTTTCAGCTTTCTATCCAGCCATAAATTTATTTCCTAGACATATGCTTTGACCATTTTCTTTGCTGATAAAATGTTGCATATTTTTGGGACACCCGATATACATGAATGGTAGGGGCAGTTTTGGGGTGGTCAGCAACCAGAAAAAATGGTGGAATGTGTTGAAGAGAACTTATGTGATGTAGTCTGCAATTATGATGTGCTATTACGGCTGCACTGCAACAAATATGCTTCTCAGAACAGCTGCCAATACATCAGTAAAACTGAGGATGAGGTCGTTTTCCAGTTGTATGTTTTCTGAGTTGTGTGTAGACCTCCGAGACAAGATTGCTTCGACGCATAAATCAGGGGAAGGGTACAGAAACATTTCTGCTGCTTTAAAGGTCCCAATGAGCACAGTGGCCTCAATCATCTGTAAATGAAAAAAGTTCAGATCCACCGGGACTCTTCCTAGAGCTGTCCGCCTGTCTAAACTGAGCGATCGGGGGAGAAGAGCCTTAGTCAGGGAGGTGACCAAAAACCCAACGGTCACTCTGTCAGAGCTCCAGCATTCCTCTGTGGAGAGAGGAGAACCTTCCACAAGGACAACCATCTCTGCAGCAATCCATTAATCAGGCCTGTATGGCAGAGTGGCCAGACAGAAGCCACTCATTAGTAAAAGGCACATGGCAGCCCACCTGGAGTTTGCCAAAAGGCACCTGAAGGACTCTCAGACCATGAGAAACAAAATTCTCTGGTCTGATGAGACAAATATGGAACTCTTTGGTGTAAATACCAGGCATCATCCCTACAGTGAAGCATGGTGGTGGCAGCATCATGCTGTGGGGATGTTTTTCAGTGGCAGGAACGGGGAGACTTGATTGAGGATTGAGGGAAAGATGAAACGCAGCAATATACAGAGACATCCTGGTTGAAAACCTACTCCAGAGCACTCCTGACCTCAGACTGGGGCAACGGTTCATCTTTCAGCAGGACAATGACCCTAAGTACACAGCCAAGATGTCACTGTTGGCAGTGAGGACAAGTGTTCATCAAAAGGACATAGCTGACTTTAAAAGCAAAAATACTACCTCTACTACTAAACCCTTACACCCCAAAGTTTATTGCAGGCTCTGCAGCATACAGATTCTACAGCATGCATGTACACTTATTAAATGGTAAGTGGACTGCATTTATATAGAATTCACCCATTCACACACAGATGTCAGGGTGCTACCATGCAAGGTGCTCACTCTGCACCAAATCAAAACAAGATGCAGATGCAGGGCCTGATCTCAAACCCAACACTTAGCTACTGGACCACCACCTCTCTTAAAAATATACGAGGTCTGTCAATAAAGTATAGGTCCTTTTTATTTTTTTCAAAAACTATATGGATTTCATTCATATGTTTTTACGTCAGACATGCTTGAACCCTCATGCGCATGCGTGAGTTTTTCCACGCCTGTCGGTGATGTCATTGGCCTGTGAGCACTCCTTGTGGGAGGAGTCGTCCAGCCCCTCGTCGGAATTCCTTTGTCTGAGAAGTTGCTGAGAGACTGGCGCTTTGTTTGATCAAAATTTTTTGTAAACCTGTGAGACACATCGAAGTGGACACGGTTCGAAAAATTAAGCTGGTTTTCGGTGAAAATTTTAACGGCTGATGAGAGATTTTGAGGTGATACTGTCGCTTTAAGGACTTCCCATGGTGCGAGACGTCATGCAGCGCTCTCAGGCGCCATCGTCAGCCTGTTTCAAGCTGAAAACCTCCACATTTCAGGCTCTATTGATCCAGGACGTCGTGAGAGAACAGAGAAGTTTCAGAAGAAGTCGGTTTCAGCATTTTATCCGGATATTCCACTGTTAAAGAAGATTTTTTTAATGAAAGACGTGCGGGCGGATTGCAGCGTCGGCTCGCAGCCACCGCGACGCTCCGCCACAGGAAAAACACCTCCGTTGGAAGCCTTAAGGACAAGTTGGAACATGTCCAGCTGTTAAACAATTTCTCATATACTCACTCCACTGAAAGCCATCAAAAGCCGCCTGGATTTTACAAATGGTTATCAACACGGAGGTGTTTTTCCTGTGCCGCCGCACCGCGCCGGCTGCGTCCCGACGCGCGGACCCATCCGCACGTCTTTCATTAAAAAAATCTCCTTTAACAGTGGAATATCCGGATAAAATGCTGAAACCGACTTCTTCTGAAACTTCTCTGTTCTCTCACGACGTCCTGGATCAATAGAGCCTGAAATGTGGAGGTTTTCAGCTTGAAACAGGCTGACGACGGCGCCTGAGAGCGCTGCGCGACGTCTCGCACCATGGGAAGTCCTTAAAGCGACAGTATCACCTCAAAATCTCTCATCAGCTGTTAAAAGTTTCACCGAAAACCAGCTTAATTTTTCGAACCGTGTCCACTTCGATGTGTCTCACAGGTTTTGAAAAAAGTTTGATCAAACAAAGCGCCAGTCTCTCAGCAACTTCTCAGACAAAGGAATTCCGACGAGGGGCTGGACAACTCCTCCCACAAGGAGTGCTCACAGGCGAATGATGTCACCGACAGGCATGGAAAAACTCACGCATGCGCACGAGGGTTCAAGCATGTCTGACGTAAAAACATATGAATGAAATCCATATAGTTTTTGAAAAAAATAAAAAGGACCTATACTTTATTGACAGCCCTCGTATACAATCCATCTAAAAAGCATGAAAGTATTTGCTGAAGTTAATTTCAAATCCCTCAGTCCACAGTACAATATTTTATATGTACAACATTGAAATAAACCAAAATTGTGCAACTATATGATGAAAATACATATTTCTGGGCATCATCTTGGAAAAAGGGTCACCATCTTGAAAACTGAAGTGGTGAGCAGCTGTAAAAGTATATTTGTGATAGATTTAACATCTCGTTATAATCGTTCAGATGAGCTGACGCAATCACTCGCACTCACACGCAGTGTTTTTGAATCGTTTGTGTAATGTTCATGTGAAGTTCACGTTCTTGATGCGTGATTGAGATTTTGAACATTTAAAAATTTTCTTTGCGCATTTGCACGAAGCTGCGCACAGTTTACACCTGTTTACGAGTTTAAGATGTGTTTACTCTCGTGCACGACAGAGTGCGTGCAAGTGCGTGGGTCAAAGTCGTGCAAGTGTCAGGTGTCTTTTACTCTGCCAAACCTAATAAAACACCATCCTTTTGTCTGCCTTTTCACCTGTAACTGTTTTACTACTTTATTATTCACCTGATCACAAAAGCAGCAGCGGTCAAGCGTTTGTCCAATCAGAGGGGCGAGTTCCTTAACACACCCTTGACACACCTTCCTCTCTAACACCGTCAGCCCTGCAATATAAATACTGCCGTGCCAAACAAACCCGCTTGAGTTTTCATGGCAGTGTCATAAAAAGGTCCAGATGGGCAGCTGACATTAACATGCTTGTGTATGTGTGACCTCCTTTAACCACCAACTGCTAAACTTTAACTCAGTTATGTCTTTTTTCTCTCTAAATAAAAAGTTATCAAGATCTTTACTTCTCAAACAAACAAAAAAGAATTGTGTCCAGTTGTTTAATAATTGTAATTTATGCCAAGAGATGAGACAAAACCATAAACCCTTCCTCATATAACTGTGCAGAAGCTGAACCAATAAACGAGATCAAATATGTCTGAAATATTTTTTGCCTTCCACCATGGAGGTCATGCTTTCAAACAGGTTTGTCTGTCTCACTGACTATGTTTACATGCAGCCAATAACCCTTTCATAACCGGAATATTAGCAATAACCCGGTTGCGCACGGCCATGTAAACACCCGCAAAAACCAGAATATGCTCATATTCCGGTTTTTAAAAACCCGAATATGACCCCTGGGTTACTCCTTTTCTAACCCGAATATCAGGTCATATAAACGCGCATCGGAATATCCCCATAGAAAGGAACATTATTTTGTGTTCTGCGCATGTCCTATCCGCAAAGAATCTTGGTCTTGTTGTGTGGGCCGCTGAAGAGGAGGTACTGCTGGCCCACCACCACCAGAGGGCGCCCTGCCTGGAGTGCGGGCTCCAGGCACCAGAGGGCGCTGCCGCCTCACAGGAGCAGCCAGGGTGACAGCTGTCACCCATCACCTGAGACAGCTGACAGCAATCATCAGAGGGGTATATCAGCAGGACGGCATCTCCACCTCATTGCCGAGATATCGTTTCTACCGAGGAGGTAACGTATCCAGCCGACTATATCAACCTTGAATACTTTTTGCCTTTATACAGAGAGAGAAGAGCAGCAGGAGACAGTATTGGATAAGTACTCACACTCCTGCACTTCAGTGTTTACTTGACAAGAGGGGGAGGTGGTGTTACCACCGTCCGTGTTGCTGGGTGCAGCGCACCCACCTCTGACTGTTTTTGTTCCTCGCCAGCAGTACCAGATCCGACAAGCGGAGGCAGTGGTCACCTGGGAGTTCGGGACTTGGCGGCTCCAGTATTCCCGGGGTTCGGTGGCGGTGGAAATCGAGTGGTTCCGGTTCGACTTGGACAGACGTCTCCTACCTTCGAGCCTGCCCACATGACACCATTGGAATTCGGCTTGTTCCCGAAATTGTAATCTGTTGTGTTTGTTGTGCGAGTTTCACAACAGTAAAGCTTTGTTATTTGACTTACTCCATTGTCCGTTCATTTGCGCCCCCTGTTGTGGGTCCGTGTTCCTACACTTTCACAACAGGTCTTTTGAGTACGGCATCTACTTGTATGCGGCGCGCACAACCCACCAGACACCACAGAAGCAGAGTTAAACAAGCATGGGGAAATCCAGACACAGCAGCACAGCACCACACTTTTGGAGCGAGGAAAAAACCGAGTACTTCATTAGTATCGTGAAAGACATGAACATAATGTCTTTTATTGACAGTAGAAAGTACCGAGATAGCGACATTTACAAGAAGGTGGCTGAAAAGTTAAGCAAAGCAGGATTTGCACAAACGCCAGACCAATCAAGCACCGGTGGAAGACGTGCGCCACTGTTTAGATGGGGATATTCCAAATGATACCAATGACCATGTATACAGGAGTAACTTTGTCTGCTTAAGCATGTAAGCGGGTTATTCCTAATGATTCAGAAACCGGAATAGTGACCTTATCCCGAATATTAACGGCATGTAAACGTAGCCACAGAAAGGTCATGGGTGGGAATCAAACCGCATGACCTTCTAGCTGTGAGGCAACAGTGCTAACCACTAAGCCACCATTATGATATAATAATAATACCCCATGACGTGATCCCGATTAAGTGGCTAAAGATGACTGAGTGATAATAACAACAACAATACTGGTCAACAAGAACAACAACAAAAAAAAATTCTTGCATAGACTTTAAGAACTGATTTAGGGCAATTTTGGGGTGCTGAACCTGAATTTGAGCTCAGATTTCCTCTGTTTATCCAGCTATCCATGTATCTATCTAGGGATAGGTAGTAGGTTTGTGCATTAATGTCATGGTGGCATTGCTATTGAGTGTTATTTATTCATTGTCATTTACTATATTGTCAGCATTTTCCTTTTAACCATATGTGGGAGATGGCTGTGCAATATGGGTATGTGTATTAGGGATATGTGCAATATACATGAATCATATGCGTGAGACTGCTGTGTAATAGGGTATGTGCAATATTGGTGTGTGTATTAAGTTATGTACAATATGCATGAGTTATGTAATTATGCCATAGCAGTTTTATTTGTGCAGCTCTTGGAGTCCAAGACAAATTTCCTGGAAGGGACAATAAAGTGTATCGTATAATATCGTATCGTATCACATCACATTTTTTTTGCAAGCTGCATGTTCCGTATTGATGGATTATGCAAAAGTTGCTCATTCTCTCTCGAGTTTGACACCACTAATCATGCACAAAAGCAGTTTCAAAAGCAGAGTTTTTAAACCAGGTTCACAAAATGTGAACAAGAGCTGTAATATCGTTTATGGCAGTCAAGAGGTGTGCAAGACTGAAGCTTTTGCTGCAATGCTTCATACGAGAAATGTTGTGAAAATGTGGTGACACGGACCCACAACAGGGGGCGTAAATGAACGGACAATGGAGGAAGTCAAATATGAACACTTTACTGTTGTGAATAGCACAACTCAACACAGCAGATTACAGAATATGTGCAAAAATCAATTAACAAAGGTGTCGTGTGGGCAGGCTCGAGGATAGAAGACGTCTGTCCTGAGAAGAACCGGAACCACACGATTTCCTCCGCCACCGAACCTGGAAAATACTGGAGCTGCCAAGTTCCGAGTCCCCAGGTGGCCACCGTCTCCGCGTGTCGGATCTGGTACTGCTGGCGAGGAGCAGAAACAATCAGATGTGGGTGTATGAACACCCAGTAACACTTATGGTGGATATTCCACCTCCACCTCTAACACAGTAAGAGACTGAGGGCTACTTAGTTTGACGTGCGTCACTCGTCACGTTTCCCCAAACTTAGCGTCCCGTTATCAGTAGGCTCCTCAGGAACTCCTGCAACAACTCAGAGAATTACGTGTTTTCTTTAACAGAACAACAACGGCTGAGAGTATTACCTCCTTAGGTAGATGATATCTCGGCAACGAGGTGGAGATGACGTCCGGTCTTTATGGATTGAGATGATGAAGTGTAGATGGGTGACAGCTGTCAAGAGATAATGAGTGACAGCTGTCACCCCCGGCTGTGTCCGGCGGCAGCGCCCTCTCGTGCCTGAAGCCCGCACTTCAGGCAGGGCGCCCTCTGGTGGTGGGCCAGCAGTACCTCCTCTTCTGGCAGCCCACACAACAAGAAATATGTTTTCATGTCTCAAAAACGTTATGTGATTGGCAAAAACTAACACCAGATTTGGATTCAGTGCCCCCAAATTACCCAAAATCCTTTGAGAAACTCCATGCACGAAAAATAGTTTTGACCAGTATAAGAATAAGAATACCGTAATTTCCAGAGTATAAGTTGCACCAGAGTATAAGTCGCACCTTTTTCTGTGCTATGAACTCTTTAATTTTGGATTTTTGTGTATTGTTGTTGTGAATTTTTATTATTGGCATTTACTCTTTTATTATTACTGTGTTTAGTGCTAATAACAAATTTTCTGTTTATAAGTCGCACCGCCTTCTAAACCAGCAAGCAAACTGCGAGTTATACTCCGGAAAATACGATAATAATAATAATAATAATAATAAAGACTATTATTGGTATTTTTATTATTATTATTGCTGGAGCCATGCTGGCCCTATCAGATCTCAGAAGTGAAGCAAATGTGGTCCTGATTCATATTTGGCTGGGAGACTGCTTGGGAACATCGGAAGCAGTGAGCATGTTTCTCCATGTAGAACTAGAGAATGTCAGGAAGGGCATCTGGGTTAAATGTGTACCAAATCCCACTGTGGACCTGGACTGGATCCACTGTGGGGACCCTTAACATAAACAATTAAAGGGTTTACAGGTTGATCCAGTTTGTAAAAACTAATCCCAGGTGACTGTGTGACCCCTGCCATGGGATTTGTTATACGATTGCTGGATTTTGTCTGTCAACAGGATTACTTCAAAGTTTTTAACTGATCTCCACAAAGCTTGGTGTGAAGATCAATCCAACCAAGATGCAGATCTAATTAGAGTAATAGTGTTAATCTCAAAGTACAGATTCCAGATTTCCTCAATCTCAGCGTGCCCTTTTCTTTCACATGGAAAACCAGAACACAAGAGCAACTCCTATTTCCGCTGAACACTGTGTTCTAGTTGGTGTTGTCACTGTTGACTGGCCGGAAGAGAAAGAATCAGAATTATGTAAGACAAGCTGCAGAGATCACCTTTATCAGATAAAGAGAGCGTGCTGAAAAAGACACAGATCGATGAAGGCCAACAAATAAAGCTCATCCTCAGTAATCCTGTAAAACCATCAAAGTTTTTCCCATTTCCAAGTGCCATCAGGAACAACTAAAAGCACAGCAACTGGCTGCTAAATAAACAGACTGGAGTTTCAGAAAGTGATATCACAGCTAAAATCAAATGTTTTAAAATTCAATTTTCACTACTCAGTGGTTGACAAAACTTCTTTTTATACCTTCAGGTAATTAGACATGCATGACACAGTTTTTTTTCTTTTGTGGTGACAGCCAGTGATCATTAACAAGGACACACTGTTAGGAAAAACAAAGTCAACTGTCTCATTTGTTTGTTGGAGCTGTGAACGTCCTGTACAGATCATTTACAGACCCTCACAGCTCGGCAAGCACGTAAGTCAACAAAGAGTCAGATTCACTGGCTCCCTGCAGCTGTGGGAGCTAATGAACATAAAGCGTTCAAATGCCCTGCAAAAGAAGGCTTTCGGGAATCATGTAATACGAGGTCTGTCCATAAAGTATAGGTCCTTTTATTTTTTTCAAAAACTATATGGATTTCATTCATATGTTTATACGTCAGACATGCTTGAACCCTCGTGTGCATGCGTGAGTTTTTCCACGCCTGTCGGTGACGTTGTTCGCCTGTGAGCACGCCTTGCGGGAGGTGTGGTCCAGCCCCTCGTTGGAATTCCTTTGTCTGAGAAGTTGCTGAGAGACTGGCGCTTTGTTTGATCAAAATTTTTTCAAAACCTGTGAGGCACATCGAAGTGGACACGGTTCGAAAAATTCAGCTGGTTTTCGGTGAAAATTTTAACGGCTGATGAGAGATTTTGAAGTGATTCTGTCGCTTTAAGGACTTCCCACGGAGCGGGACGTTGCGCAGCGCTCCCAGGTGACGTCGTCAGCCTGTTTCAAGCTGAAAACCTACACATTTAAGCCTCTGTCGACCCGGGACGTCGTGAGAGAACAGAGAAGTTTCAGAAGAAGTCGGTTTCAGCATTTTATCCGGACATTCCACTGTTAAAGGAGATTTTTTTAATGAAAGACGTGCGGGCGGATTCGCACGTCGGCTTGCAGCCGGCGCAGCATGGCACAACAGGAAAAACACCTCCGTTGGAAGCCTTAAGGACAAGTTGGAATATGCCCAACTGTTAAACAATTTCTCAGATACTCACTCCACTGAAAGCCATCAAAAGCCGCCTGGATTTTACAAATGGTTATCAACACTGAGGTGTTTTTCATGTGGCGGCGCACCGCGCCGGCTGCAAGCCGACATGCGAATCCGCCGCACGTCTTTCATTAAAAAAATCTCCTTTAACAGTGGATAAAATGCTGAAACTGACTTCTTCTGAAACTTCTCTGTTCTCTCACGACGTCCCGGGTCAACAGAGGCTTAAATTTGGAGGTTTTCAGCTTGAAACAGGCTGACGACGGCGCCTGGGAGCACTGCGCGATGTCCCGCTCCGTGGGAAGTCCTTAAAGCGACAGAATCACTTCAAAATCTCTCATCAGCCGTTAAAATTTTCACCGAAAACCAGATGAATTTTTCGAACCGTGTCCACTTCGATGTGTCTCACAGGTTTTGAAAAAATTTTGATCAAACAAAGCGCCAGTCTCTCAACAACTTCTCAGACAAAGGAATTCCGACGAGGGGGCGGGACCAGTCCTTCCCAAGGCGTGCTCACAGGCGAATGACGTCACCGACAGGCGTGGAAAAACTCACGCATGCGCACGAGGGTTCAAGCATGTCTGACGTACAAACATATGAATGAAATCCATATAGTTTTTGAAAAAAATAAAAAGGACCTATACTTTATGGACAGACCTCGTATAATATAATACCATACAAATAACGAATGTTTACGAGTGCAATGGTAAGAATCTTTCACCGAATGAAATATTCTTTCCATTGCACAAATGACAAAATACTCATTATTTGTTTTCTATAATGCCTAAAATATATCCTTGTCATTTGATATTTTATTAATTTCTAAACAAGTAAAAAGGGACTTACATTTTGGTGTGTGTCCTTGGTCGTTTAATGTCAAGAGGTTCCAAACAGTCCAAGACAAACTTTAAATACTAGTTGTTAGTCAACTTTCAAAAACAGTTAGATAGTTCAAAAACAATCCTGGCGATGTAGTCTGTACCTAATGCCGTCCAAAAACAAACCCCGCCATGTTTGTTTTTAAGTTAAGGACCATAGTAATAACAGCTTGGGACTCCAGCGAGGGCGGTCGCATCTCCTCCTCTCTCCTCTATCCACCTCCTGTCCCCCATCACATTTCCCATCCCGGCCACCGCTCACGACACCCCTTTCCCCTCTGGGGGCTGCGCGGTTTTAGCTGCGCAGCCCCCAGGTCCCAGTTCCCCCCAAGCTAGCAGCGGCGTGACTCCAGTTGCAGCGGCTACCACACACTCACATCGCCTCAATTTGGATAATGGACTGTTTCAAGTTTAGTGCACATAAACAATGTCAAATGTATATGCATGGTCTTAATTCTGATGTGTGCCATTATTACGGTAAACAAGTAATAATTGTGAATTAATTGCTGTTTGTCTGTGCTAATGTGAGTGTGGACGTAATCTTGTTGTTGTTGCACTTGTAATGACAATGACAATGACAATAAATCTCATCCATCCATCCATAGTAGTGGCGTGCAATAGCACAAAACATATAGAACCTAAATTGCACGGTCAATGGAACACAATGGTAAATGGTATGAATAATCCATATCACTTCACCACCAATCAAATGACAAGGATCTATTCAGGTGTTATATATAATATAATATAATATAATATAATATAATATAATATAATATACTATAATAATATGTATTTGAATTTAAGAGGTGACATAAACCTTGGGAAGTTTTCCTATTGTAATGCCGAACATATGTTTTTGACTAGGGTTGAGATGACTAATGAAAGTCGTCTAGTCGGCGACTAAGTTTGACATTGAATGAATTAAGCCAATTTTGAATCTTTCCAGTGAAACTCAAATGTGACATTTATTTTAACAAACAGAAGCACAAAATCACAAATACAAAAAAACAGCATTAGCATAAAGACAATACCTGCATTCATTTACTAGGCATAGACTACCCGTTTGACCTGACCAATTCACCTGCCGACGTTCACACACTTTCTTCACTGAGTGAAGGGAGTGGTGGCAGCTCCAGTGGGTCTATTCTTTTATGGATTAAATGAACTTAATAAATGGCTTTCAACTAGCCGGCTAATAAAAAATAGTCGACTAGCTGGATGTTAGCTTGTCATAGTTGAATATTACGTCCCATCCCTAGTTTTGTACTAAAGGTGACACGGAGCTGTGTTGGTCCCATTCAACTCTGGGCAAACCCAACTTATCCTCCTGTCAAAGTGGGCAACAGGGTGGAAAAAAGTACCATGCTGAAAACTGTTGATTGCACTCCTGTCTAGAGCCATGATAATGTACAAAAGGCTCCCAAGTATCCTCCTTGGGCTTTCACAGTTCATGACATCATATCTTATGTGTGTGGAAAAATGGCCAGATGGGAGTGATATTTCAGTATGCACGAGTCTATTTGATAAGACAACAGACAGCTTGAAGGATCAAGCGAAACAGAAATTTCAGCTCAATTTTTTTGAAAGCAATAGAAGAAAAAGAACAGGCAGTAGCCATCTGAGACAGTCATGAGTCATGACACTGAGATTGTGTAAGAGTAAAAAAAAAAATACTAACAGCGCAGAAATGTCATGCGCTCTTTCGATGTCTTTCACTCACAAAATCACCTTTAGTGAATCGTAGACCCTTCCCGGCAAACTTCTCTTTCAGAGCAGCAACAAATTTCTCCCTGATTCTCTCTCTCTGGGGAGACAAAGGAGATAGTATCAGTCTGCAGCTGTGCAGACACAAGTCTGGATTAATTTATCACACTGGCTGTGGAGCAATGACTGTCTGTAACAATGATCTACTATTTGCTCTGCTTGCAAATAAAGTGCAGAATTTCTCATGTACAAAGATTCACGACATTTTTCACCTGGTGCAGAAAAAAAAAAAAAAAATCATTTTCCCCACTATGTGGATATACAATAAAACAGCCTTTCAAGAAAAAAAGTTTCTCACTCCACACTGACATATTAGGAATACTGCCACTAACCCAAACCTGAAAAATACACAGTCTGGCAACATACCAACAAAATCTTAAAAGTTTATTTATACTATATTACCACTTTGCTACGTTGATTATTTAATACACACACAAAAAAAGATTCAGCCGTAGTTTGACTTATAGGGGGCTAAGAGGAGCTCAGTTCCCCTGAAAAGGAGACGACCTTCCTTGAAAGCCTGCCCAGAGACATTTTGGGGGAGTGCTAAAAAAATGTCAACGTTGTGTTATAGCTTCTATTTTATTTTCTGTACATTGAAGAAAAATTGTAAGAAAAGCTGAAGCTTTTCTGGATGAAGTGTGAAACATCTTCAAGGAACACAAGTCCAGATGACCTGACTCAGCCTTCTAGGAGACCATCATGGAGCTACTGGGCATGAAATTATGAAAAGACTCAAACATCTACCCATTACTACCAACAGTGACTTTATGCTGCTGGTTTACCTTGTCGATTTCTGAAAATTCAATTCGTTCCTCCAGTGTGCAGCTCCGCCCGATGGGGGAAATGTTGAGCATTCCGTTCCTGAACTCAATGAAAGTCCCCCTGCAAGTAACCAGAGAAACCGTTTCAGAGACATAACTGAGACACAATCGTTGGTGAGTTTCCAGTGTGTCGCCACGTGTTGATTGCATCTGTGTTTGTAGTCAGACGGCTCGGAGCCTCACCTTTTCTTTGGCAGCTTGATGAGCCCCATGTAGCTAAGGCAGAAGTTTATCAGGTCCTGCAGAAGCTCCTCACCAATCTGGTTCTGAATGGCCTGAAGGAGTCGATGCACACACAGGTCAGAATGTTCCCTGAGCCACCATATAGATTAAGATGAACTAAATGAGTCAGAGTATCCACCTTTTCATCAGAACAGTTAAGGTCACTGAGGCCCCAAATTACTAAGATGAGATTAGATTAGATTAGATAGAATTTGGGAATACTCTCTCAGGGAAATTGAGGTTCCAGCAGCACTGTATAGCAGCACACAGGGTAAGGAACACACAGAGCATCACAAGTGAATGTAAAAAAGAAAAACAGTTTGCAAATATAAATATAAATACACAATATAAATACAGACATACTGATCAATACTGGTTTACTGGCTACTAATGTTCCTCTCCTTCCCGTCCTCTGTCTTCCTGTTACTCCTCCTCCCCCTGAGTGAGAAGTTGTACATTCTGATGGCCTGAGGGACAAAGGAGTCTTTCAGTCTGTTGGTCCTGTACTTGCGAAGATCCTTGATAAGGAGCATTAATTTGTGTGGGCAATCCAAACTGTGGAGCGTTGGGGTGGAGACAGTTTTTCAAGTGACTTACTAAGAGTAAATGCACAATTGATAGCTGGACAGTAATATGACAGAGCCAGCAGTATATAAAAGAGAATTTAGCATGTTAATGGCTGAAAGCGCAAAATAAAATTAAATCAGCCACTTAACTTACTGGATGCAGGTGCGAGGGACCTTTTCATCCACATTTCATATGCATGCAAGATAATTTAGTACTTGAATAGCAGCATATTTGATTGATTTATTACTGATGCACATAAGAAGGCAAACAGCAGGACACACAGTTCCACCACCGTGTGCCAGCAGAATGCACAGCTGTGTGTTCTTTGTACATAGTTTTTCTTTTTTGCCTGTTTCACCAGCTGAACACACATGCAGTGCACATAGACATGCATGCATCATTCCACACAAACCCCAGGATGTGCACGTGTTCATATGTGTAACACAACGTGACACATCAGTAATGGCAATTACCAAGAGTTGTACCCAAATGTACTCTGACCCACCTGTTAATAATGGATATTTATTCTTTAAGAAATAAAACACAAAATAAACTGTTAAAATTATTAAAAACCTCCAACATTTACAATTAATTATTTTTCTTTATCCTCTGTCCAGGGACAATGAGTCTTTGTGCTGCTGGTATTTCCCATAGACCTTGACAGATCATGGTGCATGTACAAACCTAATCTATCTGAAGTTTCCTCCCAGAATTTTGTGCTGTCATGTGGACAAACCCCAAGTTGCATATTCATCACTGAAAATGCACTAAATTGACAATATGCTCTATTATGTGCATTTGGCATGCGTAGTCTTCATTGCACTCTGTTAGTACATTGGTATGCATGTGTATTTGCGAGTGCCATGGCAGTTGTGCATGTTTTTGCACTCACAAAAGTTTAGTAAATCAGGCCCCAAGTGTCTTAAAAATAAACATTAAAATCTGAAGTTAAAGAAATTGCTTAAGACTGAAAAAACTAATTTATTTCTTGATGAATATTTCTGGTCATTATATAACAAATTAGATGGCGTTGTGGTGAGCTATTTGGCCTACAGGACATTATTCAAGGTTCTCTTTGTGCACAAATCTGCAAGCATACACTGCTGTATATATCATCACATCATAAAAGGAAGCCTGGAAAAATATGTCTCTGTGCGCTTACATGTTTGGAGAGGAGTTTTCCGTCTTTATACTGCACCGTCCCATTCTCAGCAAACACATAGTCAAACTTGCGTATCACTGCAAGAAAAGAGGAATTTCAGAAATGCATTTATCTGGATTAAAGAAAACAAAATGATACATTCATTCATTTTCTATACCCCCGCTTACTCCAATCAAGGGTCATGGGGGGTGGCCAAAGCCTATCCCAGCAGTCATAGGGCGAGAGACAGGGGTACATCCTGGACAGGACGTCAGTCTGTCACAGGACCACGTATACGGTGGATCTGGAAAGTATTCACAGCGCTTCACTTTTACAACCTTATTCCAAAAATGGAGTAAATTCATTTTTTCCTCTCAAAATTCTACTCAACACGCCATAATGACAACATGAAAAAAGGTGTTTTTATTTTGGCAAATTTACTTATTATTTACAATAAAAAACTAAGAAATCACATGTACATAAGTATTCACACCCTTTGCTCAGTACTTTGCTGATGCACCTTTGACACCAATTACAGCCTCAAGTCTTCCACAAGCTCAGTGCATCTATCTTAGGGCAGTTTTGTCCATTCCTCTTTGCAGCACCTCTCAAGCCCCATCAGGTTGGATTGGGAGCGTTAGTGCACACTGATGTTGCAACATAGAGCTGAAAGAAGTTAAGGTGCCCTGACACTTGCATGCATTTTGGCTCCGTACTCTCACGCACTTCAATCCCACCTGCTGTGTTCCCAGCTGGATGCTGTGCTTTGTGCCACTGGATGCCACGCTTTGTGCGGTGGACGCTGCGTATATAAAAGAATTATTTCATAGCGGATTAATCATTTTCTCTCAGAGGATGGCTGTTGAAAACACCTCTAATCACTTCAGAATCACAGAGGACCATTTCAGCTGGAACTTTTTTCTCTCTCTCTTTCCTGCACTTCATAAGGTGGAGAACGCATTTGGAACTGTCTAAAAGGTAATTACAGTGGGGTAAAAAAGTATTTAGTCAGTCCCTGATTGTGCAAGTTCTCCTACTTAGAAGGAGAACTTGCCAGGCGTGTCCCTCTGCTTAAGCCAGTACGTGTCCAGGCCTGTCTGAAGTTTGTCAGAGAGCATATGGATGATCCAGAAGAGGATTGAGAGAATATCATGTGGTCAGATGAAATCAAAATAGAACTTTTCAGTAAAAACTCAAGTAGTCATGTTTGGAGGAAGACGAATGCTGCGTTGCATCCCAAGAACACCATACCTATTGTGAAGCATGTGGGTGGAAACATCATGCTTTGGGGCTGTTTTTCTGCAAAGGGGACAGGACGGCTGTTCTGTGTTAAGGGAAGAATGAACAGGGCCATGTATCATGAGATTTTAAGCCAAAACCTCCTTCCATCAGTGAGAGCATTGAAGATGTAATGTGGCTGGGTCTTTCAGCATTAAAAATGACCCCAAAAACACCACTCAGACAACGGAGTGGCTCCGTAAAAAGCATTTCAAGGTCCTGCAGTGGCCAAGCCAGTCTCCAGACCTCAACCCCATAGAAAATTTGTGGAGGGAGTTGAAAGTCCGTGTTGCCCAGCGACAGCCCCAAAACATCACTGCTCTAGAGGAGATCTACATGGAGGAATGGGCCAAAATACCAGCTACAGTGTGTGCAAACCTGGTGAAGACTTACAGGAAATGTTTGACCTCTGTCATTGCAACAAAGATTATGTTACAAAGTATTGAGTTGAACGTTTCTTATTGACCAAATACTTATTTTCCACCATAATTTACAAATAAATTCTTTAAAAATCCTACAATGTGATTTCCTGGAATGTTTTTTCTCATTTTGTCTCTCATAGTTGAAGTGTACCTATGCTGAAAATTACAGCCCTCTCTCATCTTTCTAAGTAGGAGAACCTGCACAATCAGGGACTGACTAAATACTTTTTACCCCACTGTATTTGCAATGTTTATATTGTAATGGCTTGGTAAAACAATTGCATGTTCATTCCTTCTTATGACCAGCTGTAAAAGTATGTTTATGATAGATTTAACATCTCATTATATTCAATCAGATGAGCTGCACTGTGATGTGATGCGCTGACACAATCAAACGCAGTGTTTTTTAATTGTTTGTGCAATGTTCACATGACGTTCATGTAATTAATGCGTGACGGAGATTTTGAACATTTCAAAATTTTCTTTGCATACTTGCATGAAGCCATACACAGTTTAAAATGGATTACAATGAGTTTACAAGGAGTTTACTCTCTTGCACAGAAGAATGCGTACAACTGCATGGATCAAAGTTGTGCAAGTGTCAGGGCACCTTTACACTCTGGACAAAAATGGCATGTAAGCAGCTCAAAAGTCAGTATTTTTATTTATTTATTTTTCATGCATTTGTATTGAAGCTAACTTTAAGGTTAGCTGTGCCCACCACTGCCACTGCTAATTTGCAAAATGGAGACTCAAACATATTGCTTATCAGAAGACAAGGCAAGTGAGCGTGAATCCATATTGCAAAAGAAGCAAAAAAAAAAAAAGGCATATTTTGCATATTTGCACTGTTGTTCTATGACTGTCCCTGTGCTGCTGTAACATGGTAAATTTCCCCGTCATGGGACTGTTAAAGGATTATCTTGTTTTATCTTATCTTACTCACCATCGTCCCCCTCCCCAAGCTGCTCTGCTATCTTGGAGTAGTCTGACCCGCCCACAATGCCGATCTTCACCTTCCTCCGCAGAGTTTGGAAAAACTCATCCAGTTCTGGGTCGATTTTCTGCAGACAGGGAACAGATATTTGGCTCAGAGGTGCAGCTGATAGTTTGAGCCTCAGTGTGGTGACTCCAAAGTACCCTTAAGCAAGGCTCTGAACCCCCAATACCTCTCAAACAAATGTGTGTACAAATGTATGGAGAGGGTGATTGCTGGGAAGGTATAAGTGTGTTATGAATAAATTATTACAAATAACGTAAAGATCAAAAGCAAAGATGTGTAATTACACTCTATCTATCTATCTATCTATCTATCTATCTATCTATCTATCTATCTATCTATCTATCTATCTATCTATCTATCTATCTATCTATCTATCTATCTATCTATCTATCTATCTATCTATCTATCTATCTATCTATCTATCTATCTATCTATCTATCTATCTATCTATCTATCTATCTATCTATCTATCTATCTATCTATCTATCATGCGTCTGGATCCATGCAACAGCACATTTCTGGAAGTCTTGTGGAGTGTGAATGTGTCTGTCAGCCCTGCAACAAACTGGTGGCCTATCCAGGGTGTGACCAGCCTCTTACCCAATGTCCACTGAGAAAGGCTCCCTTTAGTAAAATAAGTGAGTTTTGAAAATGGACAGAAGTCTTGTGTGGTAGCGGATGTCCGATATGGACCGGGTTGAATTCCAGAAGTTGCCCAAAACTGCCACACATAAACACACCTTGAGTCACATATTTCACAAAATGTACAGCAGCTCAGTGAACGCGTCACAGAACCAGCAGGAACTCAGAAGTGAACATCTGTGACATAAGTAACAGCAGTCTGAAACAAGCTGTTTCAGGCACGAAATCTGGTAAAAGTGGAGAATTTCCTACATGCACAGGTAAAAATTTTTGTGGCTTTGATAATGTTTAACATGAAATGTCACATATATTTTACAAAAAAATTGTTTTTTTTTTTAATATTACCGCTTTAACACAACTATCACACAAAAACTAAAAATGTGGCACTGTTTGCATCAGTAAGAACCACATCTAAAGTTCGAAGCTGTGTAAAGAACACACACACACACACACACACACACACACACACACACACACACACACACACACACACACACACACACACACACACACACACACACACACACACACACACACACACACACAACCGATTACACGTCCTCGGGGGGCGGGGCGAGGCGCGCGAGACGCTGCAGAAGCGGACAAATTAATAAAATATATTTAAGCAAAACAAATAGCGGACAAATAGTTTTTGCTTTGACTGATTGTACTCACCTCTCTGGGTGGAGTCAGAGTGCCGTCCACGTCAAACAGACAGAGCACATTCCTGCATGACGACAGTCCCCGCAGTTTGTCCATTTCTTCTTATTTTTTAATTGATTATAAATGCACAAGTCCCCTCAGTCCAGCGCGTGCACATAGCATTGTAATCATAGATTAATAAGCAGCGTGCCTGTCAACGTACCGAGCACTTTTTTGTCATATTGTACGTCAGCGGTCAGCCAATCACAGGAAGCGTTTGGAGCGTGACGTTTAACAATGGGCGAAGCTACGTGCTGTACGTGTGATCGTCGAGCGCACGCGCACAGCAACAAGTTGACCTTTTACCCAGAGTAGTGAGAACGGGCTGTGTGTGTGTGTGTGTGTGTGTGTGTGTGTGTGTGTGTGTGTGTGTGTGTGTGTGTGTGTGTGTGTTTGTATACAAACAGTGGAGGTATTTGTGGTATTTAATGAAAAGAAACCACACCGTGTAACAACAGAAAGTGAAAAATACAAAGGGTTAGCATAAACAACACTGACACGCCTCAACTGTAAGGACAGACTTTAATAAATACAATCAAACCAAACATTTTTTATTATATGGTAAATCGTAAATGGACTGCATTTATATAGCGCTTTTCCATCTGCATCAGACGCTCAAAGCGCTTTACAATTATGCCTCATATTCACCCCGATGTCAGGGTGCTGTAGGATCAGGGAGCAATAGGGTTAAAGACCTTGCCCAAGGGACCTTAGTGATTTTCAAGTCAGGCGGGGATTTGAACCGAGGTGTCAAGCCCAACACCTTAACCACTAGACCATTTCCTCCCCTATATACTGAAGATTTTTTTGCCCTTGCGCTATTCATTTATTTATTTATTTTTTTACAAATTGACCTTTAATTGGCTTTGATTTTCAGAATTCATCCAGGTAATTATCCCACCTTGACCACCAGGTCAAGCTTAAAATAAATATTTGTTCCTCTGTCCTCAAACGCATGAAATAGCTGACCGGGCAACAATTTGATGTTTTGAAAAGATCTCAGAAACATTTTGTTTCACTTGGTGAAACATTTTGGGGAAACATTTTGAAAACATTTAGTAGACACTCTTCAAAACATTTTGAACATGTTTTGTGGCAATACACCCAAAACGTTATGTAAACCTTCTCGATCAAAAACTAAGACCCTTCGGCTGCTCTCTTGCTTTTCAGTCTGGGTCACCACAGCACATCAGAGATGGATCTACGACAAGTTTTACATGGATGCCCTTCCTGACACAACCCCACATTATGAAGAAATGTGGCAGGGGTGGGGTTTGAACCGGGAACTTTCCGCAGTGACACCAAGTGCACTAACCACTTGGCTATCACCCCTGTCCCAAATTTTCTCAATCATCCATCCATCCATCCATCCATCCATCCATCCATCCATCCATCCATCCATCCATCCATCCATCCATCCATCCATCCATCCATTTTCTTCCGCTTTATCCGGAGTCGGGTCGCGGGGGCAGCAGCTCAAGCAAAGCCGCCCAGACCTCCCGATCCACACACACCTCCCCCAGCTCCTCCGGGGGAACCCAAAGGTGTTCCCAAGCCAGCCGAGAGATGTAGTCCCTCCAGCGTGTACAGGGTCTTCCCCGGGGCCTCCTCCCAGTGGGACGTGCCCGGAACACCTCTCCAGCGAGGCGTCCAGGGGGCATCCGGAAAAGATGCCCGAGCCACCTCAACTGACTCCTTTCGATGTGAAGGAGCAGCGGCTCGACTCCAAGCTCTTCACCACGACGGTCCGATACAGCGACCGCATCACTGCAGATGCTGCACCGATCCGCGATCTCACGCTCCATCCATCCCTCACTCGTGAACAAGACCCCGAGATACTTAAACTCCTCCACTTGAGGCCACTCCACCGACCTGAAGAGGGCAAAGCACCTTTTTCCGGTCGAGAACCATGGCCTTGGATTTGGAGGTGCTGATTTTCATTCCGGACGCTTCACACTCGGCTGCAAACCACCCCAGTGCACGCTGAAGGTTCTGATTTGACGAAGCCAACAGAACCACATCGTCCGCAAACAGCAGAGAAGAGATTCTGTGGTTCCCAAGCCAGACCCCCTCTACACCCTGGCTGCACCTAGAAATTCTGTCCATAAAAATAATGAACAGAACCGGTGACAAAGGGCAGCCCTGGCGGAGGCCAACGTGCACTGGAAACAGGTTTGACTTACTACCAGCAATGCGAACCAAGCTCCTGCTGGGGTCGTACAGGGACCAGATAGCCCTTAGCAAAGGACCACGGACCCCCTACTCCTGGAGCACTCCCCACAGGGTGCCCCGAGGGACATGGTCAAATGCCTTCTCCAGGTCCACAAAACACATGTGGACTGGTTGGGCAAACTCCCATGAACCCTCGAGCACCCGATGGAGCATGTAGAGCTGGTCCAATGTGCCGCGACCAGGACGAAAACCACACTGCTCCTCCTGAATCCGAGGTTCGACCATCGGTTGAATTCTCCTCTCCAGTACTCTGGAATAGACCTTACCGGGGAGGCTGAGGAGTGTGATCCCCTATAGTTGGAACACACCCTCCGGTCCCCCTTCTTAAACAGAGGGACCACCACCCCAGTCTGCCAATCCAGAGGCACTGTCCCCGATCGCCACGCAATGTTGCAGAGGCGTGTCAGCCAAGACAGCCGCACAACATCCAGAGACTTAAGGTACTCAGGACGGATTTCATCCACCCCAGGAGCCCTGCCACCGAGGAGCTTTCTAACCACCTCGGTGACTTCGGCCTGGGTAATGGATGAGTCCGCCTCCGAGTCCCCAGTCTCTGCTTCGTCTTCAGAAGATGTGACGATGGGATTGAGGAGATCCCATCGTCACTATTTTTTCTATCAGTTTTTCACTGACTGTTCCGATTGCTTGCCTCTACTGGTGGTTGGCTCTCACTGCGGTATTGCATCACTTCCTGTTCCGGAGCACAGCGTTGTTTTGCTGTATCTGTTAGCTGTTTAATCTGTGCAGTTAGACTGATCGTTACCTAGATAACGATTTGTTTCACAGTGTAATCTTCACGTGCCTTAACTAAAGCACTCCCTCTGCTGAATCACCTCTAAATTATTTACACATTATTCACTTTGTGTGTTTTTAGGAATCCGCTAGCTTAGCGCAGCTACTAGCTCTTAGCCGGTTTAGCATGGCGGCTTCTCCTGTCTCTCCTGCACTTTTCTGCTCTGGGTGTGAAATGTTTAGTTATTCCTCGGCCTCCTTTAGCAGTAATGGTACTTGTAATAAGTGTAGCTTATTCGTAGCTTTGGAGGCCAGGCTGGGCGAATTGGAGACTCGGCTCCGCACCGTGGAAAATTTTACAGCTAACCAGGCCCCTGTAGTCGGTGCGGACCAAGGTAGCTTAGCCGCCGTTTGTTTCCCTCTGGCAGATCCCGAGCAGCCGGGAAAGCAGGCCGACTGGGTGACTGTGAGGAGGAAGCGTAGCCCTAAACAGAAGCCCCGTGTACACCGCCAACCCGTTCACATTTCTAACCGTTTTTCCCCACTCGGCGACACACCCGCCGAGGATCAAACTCTGGTTATTGGCGACTCTGTTTTGAGAAATGTGAAGTTAGCGACACCAGCAACCATAGTCAATTGTCTTCCGGGGACCAGAGCAGGCGACATCGAAGGAAATTTGAAACTGCTGGCTAAGGCTAAGCGTAAATTTGGTAAGATTGTAATTCACGTCGGCAGTAATGACACCCGGTTACGCCAATCGGAGGTCACTAAAATTAACATTGAATCGGTGTGTAACTTTGCAAAAACAATGTCGGACTCTGTAATTTTCTCTGGGCCCCTCCCCAATCGGACCGGGAGTGACATGTTTAGCTGCATGTTATCCTTGAATTGCTGGCTGTCTGAGTGGTGTCCAAAAAATGAGGTGGACATAGATAATTGGCAAAGCTTCTGGGGAAAACCTGGTCTTGTTAGGAGAGACGGCATCCATCCCACTTTGGATGGAGCAGCTCTCATTTCTAGAAATCTGGCCAATTTTCTTAAATCCTCCAAACCGTGACTATCCAGGGTTGGGACCAGGAAGCAGAGTTGTAGTCTTACACACCTCTCTGCAGCTTCTCTCCCCCTGCCATCCCCTCATTACCCCATCCCCGTAGAGACTGTGCCTGCTCCCAGACCACCAATAACCAGCAAAAATCTATTTAAGCATAAAAATTCAAAAAGAAAAAATAATATAGCACCTTCAACTGCACCACAGACTAAAACAGTTAAATGTGGTCTATTAAACATTAGGTCTCTCTCTTCTAAGTCCCTGTTAGTAAATGATATAATAATTGATCAACATATTGATTTATTCTGCCTTACAGAAACCTGGTTACAGCAGGATGAATATGTTAGTTTAAATGAGTCAACACCCCCGAGTCACACTAACTGCCAGAACGCTCGTAGCACGGGACGAGGCGGAGGATTAGCAGCAATCTTTCATTACAGCTTATTAATTAATCAAAAACCCAGACAGAGCTTTAATTCATTTGAAAGTTTGACTCTTAGTCTTGTCCATCCAAATTGGAAGTCCCAAAAACCAGTTTTATTTGTTATTATCTATCGTCCACCTGGTCGTTACTGTGAGTTTCTCTGTGAATTTTCAGACCTTTTGTCTGACTTAGTGTTTAGCTCAGATAAGATAATTATAGTGGGCGATTTTAACATCCACACAGATGCTGAGAATGACAGCCTCAACACTGCATTTAATCTATTATTAGACTCAATTGGCTTTGCTCAAAATATAAATGAGTCCACCCACCACTTTAATCATATCTTAGATCTTGTTCTGACTTATGGTATGGAAATTGAAGACTTAACAGTATTCCCTGAAAACTCCCTTCTGTCTGATCATTTCTTAATAACATTTACATTTACTCTGATGGACTACCCAGCAGTGGGGAATAAGTTTCATTACACTAGAAGTCTTTCAGAAAGCGCTGTAACTAGGTTTAAGGATATGATTCCTTCTTTATGTTCTCTAATGCCATATACCAACACAGTGCAGAGTAGCTACCTAAACTCTGTAAGTGAGATAGAGTATCTCATCAATAGTTTTACATCCTCATTGAAGACAACTTTGGATGCTGTAGCTCCTCTGAAAAAGAGAGCTTTAAATCAGAAGTACTTGACTCCGTGGTATAACTCACAAACTCGCAGCTTAAAGCAGATAACCCGTAAGTTGGAGAGGAAATGGCGTCTCACTAATTTAGAAGATCTTCACTTAGCCTGGAAAAAGAGTCTTTTGCTCTATAAAAAAGCCCTCCGTAAAGCTAGGACATCTTACTACTCATCACTAATTGAAGAAAATAAGAACAACCCCAGGTTTCTTTTCAGCACTGTAGCCAGGCTGACAAAGAGTCAGAGCTCTATTGAGCCGAGTATTCCTTTAACTTTAACTAGTAATGACTTCATGACTTTCTTTGCTAATAAAATTTTAACTATTAGAGAAAAAAATACTCATAACCATCCCAAAGACGTATCGTTATCTTTGGCTGCTTTCAGTGATGCCGGTATTTGGTTAGACTCTTTCTCTCAGATTGTTCTGTCTGAGTTATTTTCATTAGTTACTTCATCCAAACCATCAACATGTCTATTAGACCCCATTCCTACCAGGCTGCTCAAGGAAGCCCTACCATTATTTAATGCTTCGATCTTAAATATGATCAATCTATCTTTATTAGTTGGCTATGTACCACAGGCTTTTAAGGTGGCAGTAATTAAACCATTACTTAAAAAGCCATCACTTGACCCAGCTATCTTAGCTAATTATAGGCCAATCTCCAACCTTCCTTTTCTCTCAAAAATTCTTGAAAGGGTAGTTGTAAAACAGCTAACTGATCATCTGCAGAGGAATGGTCTATTTGAAGAGTTTCAGTCAGGTTTTAGAATTCATCATAGTACAGAAACAGCATTAGTGAAGGTTACAAATGATCTTCTTATGGCCTCAGACAGTGGACTCATCTCTGTGCTTGTTCTGTTAGACCTCAGTGCTGCTTTTGATACTGTTGACCATAAAATTTTATTACAGAGATTAGAGCATGCCATAGGTATTAAAGGCACTGCGCTGCGGTGGTTTGAATCATATTTATCTAATAGATTACAATTTGTTCATGTAAATGGGGAATCTTCTTCACAGACTAAGGTTAATTATGGAGTTCCACAAGGTTCTGTGCTAGGACCAATTTTATTCACTTTATACATGCTTCCCTTAGGCAGTATTATTAGACGGCATTGCTTAAATTTTCATTGTTACGCAGATGATACCCAGTTTTATCTATCCATGAAGCCAGAGGACACACACCAATTAGCTAAACTGCAGGATTGTCTTATAGAATAAAGACATGGATGACCTCTAATTTCCTGCTTTTAAACTCAGATAAAACTGAAGTTATTGTACTTGGCCCCACAAATCTTAGAAACATGGTGTCTAACCAGATCCTTACTCTGGATGGCATTACCCTGACCTCTAGTAATACTGTGAGAAATCTTGGAGTCATTTTTGATCAGGATATGTCATTCAATGCGCATATTAAACAAGTATGTAGGACTGCTTTTTTGCATTTACGCAATATCTCTAAAATTAGAAAGGTCTTGTCTCAGAGTGATGCTGAAAAACTAATTCATGCATTTATTTCCTCTAGGCTGGACTATTGTAATTCATTATTATCAGGTTGTCCTAAAAGTTCCCTGAAAAGCCTTCAGTTAATTCAAAATGCTGCAGCTAGAGTACTAACGGGGACTAGAAGGAGAGAGCATATCTCACCCATATTGGCCTCTCTTCATTGGCTTCCTGTTAATTCTAGAATAGAATTTAAAATTCTTTTTCTTACTTATAAGGTTTTGAATAATCAGGTCCCATCTTATCTTAGTGACCTCATAGTACCATATCACCCCAATAGAGCGCTTCACTCTCAGACTGCAGGCTTACTTGTAGTTCCTAGAGTTTGTAAGAGTAGAATGGGAGGCAGAGCCTTCAGCTAAAGCTTATAGTTAGGGCTGGATCAGGTGACCCTGAACCATCCCTTAGTTATGCTGCTATAGACTTAGACTGCTGGGGGGTTCCCATGATGCACTGAGTGTTTCTTTCTCTTTTTGCTCTGTATGCACCACTCTGCATTTAATCATTAGTGATTGATCTCTGCTCCCCTCCACAGCATGTCTTTTTCCTGGTTCTTTCCCTCAGCCCCAACCAGTCCCAGCAGAAGACTGCCCCTCCCTGAGCCTGGTTCTGCTGGAGGTTTCTTCCTGTTAAAAGGGAGTTTTTCCTTCCCACTGTCGCCAAGTGCTTGCTCACAGGGGGTCGTTTTGACCGTTGGGGTTTTTCCGTAATTATTGTATGGCCTTGCCTTACAATATAAAGCGCCTTGGGGCAACTGTTTGTTGTGATTTGGCGCTATATAAATAAAATTGATTGAATTGATTGATTGATTGATCCTCGAAGTACTCCTTCCACCGCGCGACAACATCCCCAGTCAGGGTCAACAGCTCCCCACCCGCACCGTAAACAGTGCTGGTGGAGAGCTGCTCCCACCTCCTGAGGCATCGGACAGTTTGCCAGAATCTCTTCGAGGCCGACCAATAGTCCTCCTCCATAGCCTCCCCGAACTCCTCCCAGACCCGAGTTTTTGCCTCTGCGACCGCACGGGCTGCGGCACGCTTGGCCTGCCAGTTCCTGTCAGCTGCCTCTGGGGTCCCACCTACCAACAAAGATAAGTAGGACTCCTTCTTCAGCTTGACGGCATCCCTTACTTCCGGTGTCCACCACCGGGTTCGGGGATTGCTGCCGCGACAGGCACCAGAGACCTTGCGACCACAGCTACGAGCAGCCGCATCCACAATGGAGGTGGAGAACATGGTCCACTCGGACTCCATGTCTCCAACCTCCCCCGGGATCTGGGAGAAGCTCTCCCGGAGGTGGGAGTTGAAGACCTCGCTGACAGAGGGTTCCGCCAGTTGTTCCCAGCAGACCCTCACAATACATTTGGGCCTGCCAGGTCTGACCGGCTTCCTACCCTCCCAGCGGATCCAACTCACCACCAGGTGGTGATCAGTCGACAGCTCTGCCCCTCTCTTCACTCGAGTGTCCAAGACACGTGGCCGAAGGTCAGATGATACGACTACAAAGTCAATCATCGACCTCCGGCTCAGGGTGTCCTGGTGCCACGTGCACTTATGGACACCCTTGTGCTCGAACATGGTGTTCGTGATGGACAAACTGTGACTAGCACAGAAGTCCAACAACTGAACACCGCTCGGGTTCAGATCGGGGAGGCCGTGCTTCCCGATCACCCCCCTCCAGGTCTCACTGTCGTTGCCCACGTGGGCATTGAAATCCCCCAGGAGAACAATGGAGTCCCCAGTCGGAGCGCTATCTAGTACCCCTGCTAGGGACTCCAGGAAGGTCGGGTACTCTGCACTGCTGCTCGACCCGTAGGCCGAGACAACGGTGAGAGACCTGTCCCTGACCCGAAGGCGTAGGGACGCGACCCTCTCGTTCACCAGAGTGAACTCCAACACTTGGCGACTGAGCTGGGGAGCAATAAGCAATGCGACCCCAGCTCTCCGCCTCTCCCCGTGGGCGACGCCAGAAAAATGAAGCGTCCAGCCCCTCTCCAGGAGTTGGGTACCAGAGCCCAAGCTGTGCGTGGAGGTGAGCCCGACTATCTCTAGTCGGTATCTCTCAACCTCCCGCACAAGCTCAGGCTCCTTCCCCCCTAGCGAAGTGACATTCCACATCCCAACAGCCAGGGGCTGTGAGCATGGACCGGGCCGCCGGGCCACCCGCCCTCGACCGCCACCCAATCCTCTCTGCACCCGACCCCCATGGCCCCCTCTGCAGGTGGTGAACCCACAGGAGGGGTTCACAGGAGGGGGGATTTTCTCAATCAATATTTCAATAATAAATTCTCACGGGATTATTGAGATGTATCTTTGTTATAACCATTTATATACATCTATATAATAAAATGCCCGATCTGTACTTGTATGTATTGTGAGTAGTGTCTCTACAGGGTTATTAGTTTGTCTATTCATTCCTCATCAGTACTCTCATCACAGTGAGACTCTGCAGGAGTGAGTGGGGCTGTCATTGCTGCCTTTCCCTGCAAAAATTAAAAATTAAAATCATCACAGTTACAATAACAGAGATTAGATTGGATTAGCTAGAACTTTATTGATCCCTTGGGAAGACTCCCTCATGGAAATTGAGGTTCCAGCAGCATTGTATAGCAGCACACAGGGTAAGAAGCACACAGAGTATCAAAAGTAAAAGTAAAAATGAAAAACAGTTTGCAAATATAAATATACGAGGTCTGTTAGTAAAGTATCCGACCTTATTATTTTTTTCAAAAACCATATGGATTTGAATCACGTGTGATTACATCAGACATGCTTGAACCCTCGTGGGCATGCGAGAGTTTTTTCACGCCTGTCGGTTACGTCATTCGCCTGTGGGTAGTCTTTGAGTGAGGAGTGGCCCACCCTCTCGTCGTTTTTTCATTGTTTAGGAATGGCTCAGAGACTGCTGCTTTGTTTGAAAAAATTTTTTTCAAAAGCTGTAAGGCACAACTGAGTGGACACCATTCGATAAATTCAGCTGGTTTTCGATAAAAATTTTAACAGCTGATGAGAGATTTTGGTCTGGTAGTGTCGCTTTAAGGACGGCCCACGGCGCCTGATGGAGATCTGTGCTTCGAGGCGGCAGTGTCTCGCCGTTTCAAGTTGAAAACTTCCATATTTCAGGCTCTGTTGACCCAGGAAGTCGTCAGAGAACAGAGAACTTTCAGAAGTCGTCGGCATGAGGAGTTTATTCGGACATTCCATTGTTAACGGACATTTTGTAATGAAAGAACATGCGGGCAGAATCGCATGTCGGGCCGGACCCGACCGCGGGGGGTCGCGACAGGAAAAACACCTCCGTTGGAAACCTTAACGGACAAGTTGGAACATGCCCAAGCTGTTAAACAATTTCTCAGTTACTCAGTTGTTGAAAGCCATCAAAAGCCGCCTGAATTTTACAAATGGTTTTAACACGGAGGTGTTTTTCCTGTCGCGGCGCACACAGATTCACTGAGTCGTCAAGGAAACGACTCGGCAAATTTGCGCGCACGTCTTTCATTACAAAATGTCCTTAAACAGTGGAATGTCCACATAAAGTCCTCATGCCGGCCTCTTCTGAATCTTCTCTGTTCTCTCACGACGTCCTGGGTGAATTAAGCCTTAAATTAGGATGTTTTCAGCTCGAAACAGGCCGACGACGGCGCCTGGAAGCGCTGCGCGACGTCCCGCTCCGTGGGAAGTCCTTACAGCGACAGAAACACCCCATAATCTCTCATCAGCCGTTAAACTTTTCACCGAAAACCAGCTGAATTTCTTGAATAGTGTCCACTCGGATATTCCTCACAGGTTAAGAAAAAATTTTGATAAAGCAACGCGCGCCGTCTCGAGCAGCGTGTGAAACAAAGGAATTCAGCCGAGAGGGCGGGACCACATCTCACTCAAGGCCTGCCCACAGGGAAATGACGTCACCGACACGCGTGAAAAAACTCACGCATGCGCACGAGGGTTCAAGCATGATTGGTGTAATCGCACGTCATTCAAATCCATATAGTTAAAAAATAAATAAAAGTGTCGGTTTCTTATCTAATACACCTCGTAAATACCAGACATACTGATCAATACTGGTTTACTGGCTACTGCTGTTCCTCTCCTTCCCATCATTTGTCTTCCTGTTACTCCTCCTCCCCCTGAGTGAGGAGTTGTACAGTCTGATGGCCTGAGGGACAAAGGAGGTTTTCAGTCTCTTGGTCCTGCACTTGAGAAGGAGCAGTCTGTGGCTGAAGAGGCTCCTCTGGTTGCTGATGACAGTGTACAGAGGGTGACTGGCATCGTCCATAATATCCAGCAGTTTGTCTAGTGTTCTCTGCCATTGTCACCAGAGAGTCCAGTTTCATGCCAACCACAGAGCCAATCCGCCTGATCAGTTTGTCCAGCCTGGATACATCCTTCTTGGCTACATAATCAAAGGGAAAATTAATGGTTAAGAGAAATGAATTACATACTTACACAACTGAAGAATTAAAAAAGAAACTCAATCAAAAAGTTGCCAAGGTTTAGATTACACTTTATACTCGTAAATGCTTTACCAATTTTAAATAGGAATATCTAGGGACCTTATTCTACCCAAATATACAAATAACTTTCAAACTTACCTTTCAGAACTTGCATTTTCTTTAATTATAAGAGAGAGCGCTTTGGAATGATGCTTTATGTTTGAAGTTGTGTAACTTATGTGGGCAGCCAATCAGGCTGCAGCCTGCCAGGATGCAGGTAGCCAATCAGCAGAAGCTGTATTTCTGTACAAAGATTATTCTGTTCTTGATGCCAGTGACAATATGGTCAAATATATGGAAATTAATAAACTGTTAATTTCTGCTTCATGACTTTGATTTTATTGTACAACCCCAATTCCAATGAAGTTGGGATGTTGTGTAAAATGTAAATAAAAACACAATACAATGATTTGAAAATCCTCTTCAACCTATATTCAATTAAATACACCACAAAGACAAGATATTTAATGTTCAAACTGAAACTTTATTGTTTTTGTGCAAATATTTGCTCATTTTGAAATGGATGCCTGCAACACATTTCAAAAAAGCTGGGACAGTGGTATGTTTACCACTGTGTTACATCACCTTTCCTTCTAACAACACTCAATAAGCATTTGGGAAATAAGGACACTAATTGTTGATGTTTTCTAGGTGGAATTCTTTCCTATTCTTGCTTGATGTACGATTTCAGATGTTCAACATTCCGGGGTCTCAGTTGTATTTTGTGCTTCATAATGTGTCACACATTTTCAATGGGCGACAGGTCTGGACTGCAGACAGGCCAGTCTAGTACCTGCACTCTTTTACTACGAAGCCATGCTGTTGTAACACCTGCAGAATGTGGTTTGGCATTGTCTTGCTGAAATAAGCAGGGACGTCCCTGAAAAAGACGTTACTTGGATGGCAGCATGTGTTGCTCCAAAACCTGGATGTACCTTTCAGCATTGATGGTGCCATCACAGATGTGTAAGTTGCCCATGCCATGGGCACTAACACACCCCCATACCATCACAGATGCTGGCTTTTGAACTTTGCGTTGGTACCAATCTGAATGGTCTTTTTCATTTTTTGCCCGGAGGACACAACATCCATGATTTTCAAAAACAGTCTAAAATGTGGACTCATCAGACCACAGCACACTTTTCCACTTTGTGTCTGTCCATTTCAAATGAGCTCGGGCCCAGAGAAGGTGGTGGCGCTTCTGGATGTTGTTGATGTATGACTTTCCTTTGCATGGTAGAGTTTTAACTTGCACTTGTAGATGTAGCAATGAACTGTGTTAACTGACAATGGTTTTCTGAAGTGTTCCTGAGCCCATGCGGTAAGATCCTTTACACAATGATGTCGGTTTTTAATGCAGTGCCACCTGAGGGATTGAAGGTCACGGGCATTCAATGTTGGTTTTCGGCCTTGCCACTTACGTGTAAAAAGTTCTCCAGATTCTCTGAATCTTCTGATTATATTATGGACTGTAGATGATGGAATCCCTAAATTGCTTGCAACTGAACATTGAGAAATATTGTTCTTAAACTTTTGGACTATTTTTTCACACAGTTGTTCACAAAGTGGTGATCATCTTTACTTGTGAACGGCTGAGCCTTTTGGGGATGCTCCTTTTATACCCAATCATGGCACTCACCTGTTTCCAATTAACCTGTTCACCTCTGGAATGTTTCAAACAGGTGTTCTTTGCACATTCATCAACTTTCCCAGCCTTTTGTTGCCCCGTCCCAGCTTTTTTGAAACAATGTTGCAGGCATCCATTTCAAAATGAGAAAATATTTGCACAAAAATAAAAATGAATTCCCCTTTAGCTGACCTGGTAGAGTTCTGGTCTTTCGTTTGAGCAGTCTGGGGTTCGATCTCACAAAGGTCCTCCGCTTACAATAGGTTGAAGAGGATTTGCAAATCATTGTATTCTGTTGTATTTACATTTCACACAACATCCTAACTTCATTGGAATTGGGGTTGTAAATCAAATAAATGCTGCTCTGCTCTGACACAAGACATTAAAACATTCTTTTGCGACCTGAGGAAAACATATATAGAACATCTTACTGCAACATTCTGAAACATTTCGTTTTGGAGAGTCTACACTTTAATGTTTTCAAAAGGCATTTTGTAGAAAAACCTTTCTAATTCCAAAGAAAAACATTTTGGATATGTTTTGTGTTTCCTGGGTTGTTTCTCAATATGGTCCCACCTAATGATCTCATCCTGTCTGGGACTGAAAGTCAATGTGACAGGTCAAAGTTTTCTTTTATTATTGACTGCATTAGCAGGGAAGGCAGAACAACTGATAGCATCATTTGTCTGTGCTTTAACTTTGGAACTAAATGGTCTCTGACCTTGATTTTAGTCATGCTCCCAGCTAATGAGCCTACACTGTCTGGTATTGAAAGTCTAGGTCAGAGGTCAAGGTCAAAGTTTTCTTTTATTGCTGGCTGCATTACCAGTGAAGGCAATCCAGAGATTCCACATAGATCACAGCATTGTTTACAAAATCAAAGTCAGTGAACCACAAGTGGATGTGAGTGAATAATCTTCAGTAAATGTTCAGTGATATTATCAGCAATATCTGCACACACATAGAGAAACCAAACCACGCTTGGTAATTGTAATAAAGCAAAACACAATGAAGAATAAATATCATAAATAAATATCATGTTATGTTACAGTCTGAAGTGTGTCATGAAAGGACTGGCTCTACCACCTGGTGGGCTATGAGGGTCCTGCAGGGGCGAGTTCATTATTTAAAAAAAAGAAAAAGAAAAGAAAAGAAGAAATGCCTTTGAGTTTAAAATTGCCTAAAAATATTTTAATTTAAAAATTTAAACAGAAGTATTAAAACCAAGCCATGGGATTTATCTGCTATTTTCAAAAAGACTCGAGCCATGTAGGTGCCTGGTCTTGAGAACCAGGGATGGTAGGTTAAAAAGCTTTTTTATCCCATGGGAACTCTCCCTACCCACCTAAGTGGCTCAAGAATATTGACAGCAGGTACACAGGTGACATTTACATGACAATTTATATAACAATATTGAGATACGATAATTTGGCCATATTGTACAGCCCTACTGTCAACTATCTGAAAACTTTGAATATTAATTTACATCTACATTAAAAAAATGTTTAAAATGGCAGGGGGTTAAGAGGGCTGTAATTAGGGGGGTCGGCTGAAAAGCAAAAAAAGAAAAATGCTTAAAAAGGTGGGGAGTATGGAGGGCAGAGCCCCTCCATAAACTGAAAGGCAAAATAAGGAAAATGCTCTAAAGGCAGGGGGACTGGGGGAGCGGAGCCCCCCAGAAGCTGAAAGGTTTTAGTCATGCTCCCAAGAACAATTTTACTGAAAAAAGTCTGAAGGACCTAAAGGACATGGTTAGATGGCGAGGAACTTTTCCAGGCATGTGAGAGGCAAATAAAGAAAAGTGCTTAAAAAGGCGGGGGGTCTGGGAGGCGGAGCCCCCCCAAAAGCTGAAAGGTTTTTGCTATGCTAATGCTCTGCTGAAGCATTTACTCAAAATAAAGTCTGAAGGACCTAAATGGTATGGTGAGATGCTGACGAGCTTCGCTCATTCATGTCCGCGACATATGCATATTAAAGCATATTAAATTTTTACAAACCTTTCAGCTTCTGTTGGGGCTTTATGTTAGAAAAATTAAAAAAGAAAATAAGATTCTAAAAGCAAACCTTGTGATAGAATCACTATGGTGACCTGTCCAAGATGGAGGCCGCATGTCTTGCACCTCAGCAACCAATGCGGTGTCTACTCTTTGTAATGGCTATGATCATCTACCATCGGCGTTGTGATAGAAATGCAAAGGGCAACAATAATTCCCTTTGGAAGCACCTAAATAATTTGACTAATAAAACAACTAATTCAAAGGCATTAAGGAATTAATTATAAATGGCCAAAGTATTAATGACAGTGCCATTATGGCTAATGAATTTAACACTTACTTTGCACAATCAATAGTAGAATTAACAAAAAATTTTGAGGGATCTAAATGTGAGAGCGAACAACTTCAGCCTACCTCTGCCTCCTTTTGTATTAAAGAGGTAAGTGTGACTGAAGTCACCCAGATCATTCAAAAACTGTCTATTTCTAGAGCAAAGGATATTTATAATATGAACTGTTGCTTCCTTAAACGCTACGCTAACTTGTTAGTTAAACCCTTGACACACCTTGTTAATTTGTCCATTAGTAAAGGTAACTTTCCCTCAGGGTGGAAGAAAGCTGTTATTGTCCCAATCTTTAAATCAGCAAGCCAGGACTCTATACACAACTACCAGCCGATATCAATTTTACCTGTACTGTCTAAGATTATTGAAAAAGTTGTGGCAGCTCAACTGACCGATCACTTGGCGGCTAATCAGCTCCTCCACCCATAGCAGTTTGGCTTTAGATCAGGTTATTCCACTGAAATTGCAAACTGCTGCTTCATAGAAAATATAAAGAAGTCCTTGGATAGGGGTGAGGTGGTAGGAGCTGTGTTTCTCGATCTTAAAAAAGCTTTTGAAACAGTCAGCCATAGCGTTCTTTTAGCCAAAAATGACTTTATTTAACATCCCCCCAAGGCAGTGTGGTGGTTTACCTCATTTCTTCAGGATCAGGAACAGTGTGTGAAAGTGGCCCAGGAAAAGTCGTCTCTCATAAACATCTCGATGGGCATTCCTCAGGGCTCCATACTGGGACCATTGCTGTTTGGTCTCTTCATAAATGATCTGCCTTTGATTTGTTGTGGTGTCCGCTGTCAACTTTATGTGGATGATGCTGTTTTTTATGCTCCCACAAAGATACCAGAGCAAGCTGCAGCAGTTTTATCTGCATGCATGGCTAAGGTTAGTCTGTGGCTTTTCAAAAATAAAATGGTTCCTAATCTCACTAAAACAGTTGCCATGTGTTTTTCCATCAAAACACAAAATTTAGAACAGAATTTTCAAATACTTTTGCAAAATAATAAAATACAATGTGTAAATGAAACTAAATATTTAGGTTTAGTTCTTGATTCACAACTAAAATTTGATGGACACATAAAGAAGATATCGAAAACAATACAAAGAAACCTAAATTGTTTTAAACTTATCAGACATTACATTTCAAACCAGGTGGCCCTGCTGTACATGCATGCATGATATTTTCACATATATCAAACCAGGTGGCCCTGCTGTACATGCATGCATGATATTTTCACATATATCCTACTGCATGACAGCATGGGTCCAGGCAGTTCCCTCAGCGACAAAGTGCATTGGCTCACTTTATAGTCAAGCTATGAAAATTATGGACAGGAAACGTATCCGTTTTCACCACTGTCAAATTCTCAACAAGTATAATTTATTAAGTTTTGATAGTTTCAGTAATTTGTGCTTTCTCAAATGTTACCAAAATCTGGTTCCAGAATCACTCAGTACAGTTGTGCAGAGACCAAGCAGCAGTAGAACAACACGAGGAAGCTTAAACCACAACTCTACAACCCGTAAGTGTAGAACATCATTTGGACAGTCGGCCTTTTCTTATAAAGCCTGTAAACTCTGGAACTCATTGCCCACAGAAATTAAGTCCATCAGCGAGTTTAAATTGTTCTCATCCAAATTTAAATCTTGGCTTAAAATAAACCAAAACTGCATCCATGTGTGAGAGTGTGAATGAATGAGATGGGTAAGTGATGAACTTTTGAACTGTTTTTGAACTGTTATTTATAGATGAAATGTTTTTATGTAAATGAATTTGTATTTTAGATAATGTCTTGTTAGTGTAGAAAAGCTCAACCAGGGACAGGAGTTGAAAACTAGCAGTAGCTATGCAAGCCTTGTTTTGTAACTGTTTGATTGCACTGTCCCTGTCAAATAAATAAATAAAGATAAAGAATCACTATGATGATTGGTCCAAGATGGTGGCCGCATTTCTTGCGCCTCAGCAACCAATGCAGTGTCAACTCCTCTTTATAATGTCTACAACCCCTGGCAAAAATGATGGAATCACCGGCCTTGGAGGATGTTCATTCAGTTGTTTAATTTTGTAGAAAAAAAGCAGATCACAGACATGACACAAAACTAAAGTCACTTCAAATGGCAACTTTCTGGCTTTAAGAAACACTATAAGAAATCAGGGAAAAAAAATTGTGGCAGTCAGTAACGGTTACTTTTTTAGACCAAGCAGAGGGAAAAAATATGGAATCACTCAATTCTGAGGAAAAAATTATGGAATCATGAAAAACAAAAGAACGCTCCAACACATCACTAGTATTTTGTTGCACCACCTCTGGCTTTTATAACAGCTTGCAGTCTCTGAGGCATGGACTTAATGAGTGACAAACAGTACTCTTCATCAATCTGGCTCCAACTTTCTCTGATTGCTGTTGCCAGATCAGCTTTGCAGGTTGGAGCCTTGTCATGGACCATTTTCTTCAACTTCCACCAAAAATTTTCAATTGGATTAAGAGCCGGACTATTTGCAGGCCATGACATTGACCCTATGTGTCTTTTTGCAAGGAATGTTTTCACAGTTTTTGCTCTATGGCAAGATGCATTATCATCTTGAAAAATGATTCCTTTCAATTGATGGGATAAGAAAAGTGTCCAAAATATCAACGTAAACTTGTGCATTTATTGATGATGTAATGACAGCCATCTCCCCAGTGCCTTTACCTGACATGCAGCCCCATATCATCAATGACTGTGGAAATTTACATGCTCTCTTCAGGCAGTCATCTTTATAAATCTCATTGGAACGGCACCAAACAAAAGTTCCAGCATCATCACCTTGCCCAATGCAGATTCGAGATTCATCACTGAATATGACTTTCATCCAGTCATCCACAGTCCACGATTGCTTTTCCTTAGTCCATTGTAACCTTGTTTTTTCTGTTTCGGTGTTAATGATGGCTTTCCTTTAGCTTTTCTGTATGTAAATCCCATTTCCTTTAGGCGGTTTCTTACAGTTCGGTCACAAGACATTGACTCCAGTTTCCTCCCATTCGTTCCTCATTTGTTTTGTTGTGCATTTTCGATTTTTGAGACATATTGCTTTAAGTTTTCTGTCCTGACGCTTTGATGTCTTCCTTGGTCTACCAGTATGTTTGCCTTTAACAACCTTCCCATGTTGTTTGTATTTGGTCCAGAGTTTAGACACAGCTGACTGTGAACAACCAACATCTTTTGCAACATTGCGTGATGATTTACCGTCTTTTAAGAGTTTGATAATCCTCTCCTTTGTTTCAATTGACATCTCTCATGTTGGAGCCATGATTCATGTCAGTCCACTTGGTGCAACAGCTCTCCAAGGTGTGATCACTCCTTTTTAGATGCAGACTAACAAGCAGATCTGATTTGATGCGGGTGTTAGTTTTGGGGATGAAAATTTACAGGGTGATTCCATAATTTATTCCTCAGAATTGAGTGAGTCCATATTTTTTTCCCTCTGCTTGGTCTAAAAAAGACACTGTTACTGACTGCCACAATTTTTTTTTCTTGATTTCTTATAGTGTTTCTTAAAGCCAGAAAGTTGCCATTTGAAATGACTTTAGTTTTGTGTCATGTCTGTGATCTGCTTTTTTTCTACAAAATTAAACAACTGAATGAACATCCTACGAGGCCGGTGATTCCATCATTTTTGCCAGGGGTTGTATGTTCATCTACCATCGGTTTGTGGCTTTTTCCCCACTGGGAGACTTTTTGTGCCATTTCCAGTTTGTGCCGTTGTCTACCATAGACTTGCGCTTCAGTGACTAATGCGGCGTCTACTCCTCTTTACAATGTCTCTGTTTGTCTACCATCGGTTTGTGGCTTTTTATGACAACAATTTGTGGCTTTTTCCCCACTAGGGGAGATTTTTTGTGGCATTTCCGGTTTGTGCCTTCGTCTACCATAGAGTGAGCCTTGCACCGCTGCGTGGCGCTCCACTCGTATAAACCAGATATTCACAGTCACCAGACAAAAAAGTCCCAAAGTTATTGTATTGTTTTCCATGTAATAAACACCGTATATAACAGATTTTGTACAGCTGATTTTTCACTCACATTGGATAAAATGTCCCGTCTGATCGCAGTGTATTTCCATTAAACCCCTCGCATCTGTGATTAAAAGCCCGGTCATTTATTTTTTCACGCCGTGCTCAGACTCGGACCTGCAGCTGCAAAATTGTTAATCATTGCAACATTTTTTATTTATTTTTTGAATGATTTTGCAAACGTGCACATGAAATTTGTATTTCCACTCCAGAACACTATTTCCTTTACAACCATACCCCATGAGTTGAACATCTTCCAGACATTTTGGCCTGATGGTACCAATATGGGCCAATAAATGCCCCAGTCCCAGCAGAAGACTGCCCCCCCCCTGAGCCTGGTTCTGCTGGAGGTTTCTTCCTGTTAAAAGGGAGTTTTTCCTTCCCACTGTCGCCAAGTGCTTGCTCACAGGGGGTCGTTTTGACCGTTGGGGTTTTTCCGTAATTATTGTATGGCCTTGCCTTACAATATAAAGCGCCTTGGGGCAACTGTTTGTTGTGATTTGGCGCTATATAAATAAAACTGATTTGATTTTGATTTGATTTGGTTTAACTGCTGGCAATATCTAACTGGGCAGTGATCCTGGGAATTAGATTGTTATACAGTAGGTTTTGATAGGGAAAATACTCCATTTAGTGGTTACCTCCTAAAGGAGGTTACCTCCTATTAGGATTTCAGCAATGCATTCTGGACTTGATGCACATTAGTGGAAATACCCTGTATTTGGTTCTCGCACGTGGTGTTGCTGTCACAAATATTGACATCATGCCTCTTGCGTTGGTGGTCTCTGATCACTCACTTATTAGGTTTACAGTTTCACTGCCATGTTTAGTTGACCAACAACCTTATTCATCACTGTGGTGGCACATCAACTCCTCAACTACGACTGAACTCAAAGCTAGACTGCCTGATATCTTAGCTTCACATTTGGAAAATGCCCAATCAGTAGACAGTCTTGTGGATAGTTTAAACTCAGCACTCAAAACTACACTCGACATGATTTTTCCACCTTTGTTAAAACCACGCCCCCCCAAAACACAGTCACCTTGGTTCAGTGATTACTTGTGTCACCTCAAGCATAAGGCTAGAGGTCTAGAACGGAAATGGCGTAGTTCAAAATTAGAAGTATTCCATCTCGTGTGGCATGATGCTATCTAACACTATAAGCATGCACTACTGGCTACAAAGCGGACCTATTACTCTGATTTGATCAACAAATCAAGCATAACTCAAAGTTCTTGTTCAACACGGTGGTAACACTTATTCATGGACACCCACCTGTAAGTCGCTCTCCTTTTACAGCACAAGATTTCTCGGATTACTTTGAAAAGAAAAGAGAAGACGTTAGGTTAAACATATCCCAGCATGCCTTAACCCAGCCACGACACCCTGCTATTGAGGTGGGTGCCATTACTGAGGTATTACCTAGATTTACAGACTTTGATAGTATCTCACTAAGTGTATTGACGAAACTCGTAACATCTACAAAAAGCACAACTTGCTTATTTGATCCTATACCAACAAAACTGTTTAAGGACCTGTGGCCCACTCTTGGGCCGACTGTGCTGGAAATTATGAATCTCTCATTAACTTCTGGATCTGTTCCTAAATGTTTCAAATCTGCAGTGATAAAACCATTACTTAAGAAATCTAATCTTGACCCTAGTGTACTGAAAAACTATAGGCCGATATCAAATCTATCATTTTGCTCTAAAAGTCTGGAAAAGGTGGTTTCACAGCAGCTTGTGGACTGTCTTAGAAAATATTATCTTAGAAAATATAATTCCACAGAGACGGTGCTCATTAAAGTGGTGAATGATCTTCTACTTGCAATGGATTCGGACACCACTATGGTTCTGGTGCTGTTAGATCTTAGTGCTGTGTTTGATACCATGGATCATCATATTCTACTTGATAGGCTGGAGAATCATTTTGGGATTACTGGGAATGCCTTTGCATGGTTGACGTCATAACTGACCAGTCGTTCTTACTGTGTTTTGCACAGTAACACTACGTCCAGCCTTAGTGGCATGAACTTTGGGGTTCCACAGGGGTCCGTCTTAGGCCCCCTGCTTTTCTCCCTTTATATAACACCCCTTGGGCACATTTTGGGATTACCTTTCACTGCTATGCTGATGATACTCAGTTATACATGCAGATAACTGCTGGTAATCTCATCCACATAAAATCCTTAGAAGATTGCCTTGCATCAGTGAAAAGCTGGATGTCTAGCAACTTCCTACTTTTAAACTCTGATAAGACTGAAATGATGGTTCTTGGTCCAGTGAGACATCAACATCAATTTGACCAGCTAATGCTTAGCCTAGGCTCATGTGTCATACATCACACTGACAAAGTGAGGAACCTTGGGGTAATTTTTGATCCAACATTGTCCTTTGACCTCCACATTAGAGATATTACAAGGACTGCTTTCTTCCACCTGTGAAATATAGCGAAGATTCGTCCCATCCTGCCTATGGCTGATGCTGAGACCCTGATTCAGCGTTTGTTTCTTCTAGATTGGACTACTGCAATGTTCTATTTTCTGGTTTACCGCAGTCCAGCATTAGGGGTCTCCAATTGGTTCAAAATGCTGCTGCCAGACTTTTGACGCAAAGCAGAAAGTTTGACCACATTACACCCATTTTGGCATCTCTTCACTGGCATCCTGTCCCTGTGTGATCAGATTTTAAGGTTCTGTTACTAGCCTATAAAATTGTTCATGGACTGGCACCTCCCTACCTAGCTGACCTAATTAAACCTTAGGTACCGGCCCGGGCTTTGCATTCTCAGGATGCAGGACTACTTTGTGTCCCTAGGGTGAATAAAAATTCTGCGGGTCACAGAGCTTTCTCTTATCGTGACCCTGTTCTGTCGATTGATCTCCCTGCGTCAATAAAACAGTCTTAGGTATCCAGAGACTTTCAAGTCTAGACTGAAGACGCACTTATTTTCCCTTTCGTATGGCTAGCATACTGGCATAGTATGTCACTATGCTTTTTACTCTTTTAAATTCATTTTACTAGAAAACGGAGCGGGCCGCGTCCTCAACTTTATCTAACGTCTGGGTCTTTTAGTGAATCTTAGGGTTAGTGGCCAGCAATCACCTTAGTATTTCTTCTGATTTTCTTTTTGCTTAATGCTGACACATTTACTGTATTTGTTGTCTTTCTGAAGCTTGATGGTTTTTTTTATTCTCTCTGTTTGAGGTGTGGCTCCATCCAGAGATGAGTGTGGTGTCTGTTTCTTTAACCCTCCTGTCCTGTGCACCGGCAACATTAACTGTATATTTGTATTGTCAATTGTGTTGGTAGCATGGCCCAAGCAGAGGGTCACCCTTTTTGAGTCTGGTCTGCTTGAGGTTTCTTCCTCAAATCATCAGAGGGAGTTTGAATGAATGAATGAATGATGATTTATTGTCATTACAAGAAGTGCAACGAAATTATCTTCACACCCAATTACCTCAGAAATATAACAATTAATCCACAATTATTACTGGTTGAATGCAATAATAGCACACTTCAGAATTAAAACAACCGCACATATACATTTGCTTTGTTTATGTACGCTAAGCTTTGAAGCAGTCCATCATCACCAAAGTGAGTGTAGGCCACAGCAGAGTCCCACGCAGCCGAGCTTGGGGGGCACTGCAGCTGTGCTGCATGGCCTCCCAGAGTGGCAGAGCGGAGGCTGGGGTGGGGGTGGTGACAGAAACACAAAGGAGGGGTAGGGGATGGGGGTGTGCGTCATGTGTGCAGATGAGTTCATATCAGTCTCTGTCTGTGTGTGTGTAGAGTCTGTAGGGGAGGGAAAATGGAGAGGGAGCCAAATGCTTCACCAAGGCCATTGAAATTCTTCTGGAGGAAAAACAACGGGGCATTTTGACCTTCTGTAGCTGATAAGGCTGCCATGTTTGGGTTAGGCAGAGAGACACAGAATTCCAATACGGCCTCTCTTTAACATCCAGATCCATTTGTGAATATTCACTGGTCTCCAACATCAATTCCTTTGCAGGGCAGACAAATTGCTCCGAGATGGTTTCCAGTTGTGTTTAAGTTCAAAAGTTAATGCAGTCTGAGATTGTAGTGCCCTGCCCACCTCGTTAATCATGACTGACAGATGTGGGGTTGTGGTTTTGGTAGCAGCCATCTTACCAATTTTCCGGTAGGTCAGGGCAGCCTATAATTCAAGCAGCAAAAAGGCATAAAGGCAAATAAGAATAAATCCTCGACGTCTTCCACGGAGAGTGGTGCCAAGCATGTGACGTGCCACTTCTTCCAGGCATTGAGAACATAGCCCACAGGATAGGTTCCATCTGGGCACGCAGGGTCCCCCAGCCCTGATTCCTTGTTGAAAAAAAATGGTGTCAATAGCATTGAGAGCACTGACACAAACCCATGGCAGATCCTGACTTTTGGACTTGTAGCTGATAACAGTGTAGCTGGTCCTTTTTGTCTTTGGTCAAAAGCACATAATGTAAATTTCTTCCAAAAAAAAAAAAGATCTGGAACACTGATTTGTCTCACCGCCATAAGCTCTCTGTTGGGACTGTTTACACTGAGACTGCTACCTGCTGCTTTGGACTTGAATTAACAGTTTTTTTCAAGACTTTTTTACTTTTTTACCTTTTTACTTTTTTTTTTTTTTACTTTTTTACTGTGCTCCAACGCCTAAGGAAGACCTCTAACGGTCGAAACATCGCGACGGAGCACTTTTATCTGCTAACTTTCATCAGCGTTGGCAAGCTAACTAGCTTGCTAACGCTTTCGTTTTTTATTTATTTATTTTTTTTATTTTTATTTTTCTCTTTTAGCACTGTTGTCGTGCGTTGCCTGTGCTGCTTCATGGCCTGTTTGATGCCTTGATTGGGGCACTCCTTCTGCTGAATCACCTTTAAATTATTTACACATTATTCACTTTGTGTGTTTTAGGAATCCGCTAGCTTAGCGTAGCTACTAGCTCTTAGCCGATTTAGCATGGCGGCTTCTCCTGTCTCTCCCGCACTTTTCTGCTCTGGGTGTGAAATGTTTAGTTATTCCTCGGCCTCCTTTAGCAGTAACGGTACTTGTAATAAGTGCAGCTTATTCGTAGCTTTGGAGGCCAGGCTGGGCGAATTGGAGACTCGGCTCCGCACCGTGGAAAATTCTACAGCTAGCCTGGCCCCTGTAGTCGGTGCGGACCAAGGTAGCTTAGCCGCCGTTAGTTCCCCTCTGGCAGATCCCGGGCAGTCGGGAAAGCAGGCTGACTGGGTGACTGTGAGGAGGAAGCGTAGCCCTAAACAGAAGCCCCGTGTACACCGCCAACCCGTTCACATCTCTAACCGTTTTTCCCCACTCGACGATACACTCGCCGAGGATCAAACTCTGGTTATTGGCGACTCTGTTTTGAGAAATGTGAAGTTAGCGACACCAGCAACCATTGTCAATTGTCTTCCGGGGGCCAGAGCAGGCGACATCGAAGGACATTTGAAATTGCTGGCTAAGGCTAAGCGTAAATTTGGTAAGATTGTAATTCACGTCGGCAGTAATGACACTCGGTTACGCCAATCGGAGGTCACTAAAATTAACATTAAATCGGTGTGTAACTTTGCAAAAACAATGTCGGACTCTGTTGTTTTCTCTGGGCCCCTCCCCAATCAGACCGGGAGTGACATGTTTAGCCGCATGTTCTCCTTGAATTGCTGGCTGTCTGAGTGGTGTCCAAAAAATGAGGTGGGCTTCATTGATAATTGGCAAAGCTTCTGGGGAAAACCTGGTCTTGTTAGGAGAGACGGCATCCATCCCACTTTAGATGGAGCAGTTCTCATTTCTAGAAATCTGGCCAATTTTCTTGGATCCTCCAAACTGTGACTGTCCAGCATTGGGACCAGGAGGCAGAGCTGTGGTCTTATACACCTCTCTGCAGCTTCTCTCCCCCTGCCATCCCCTCATTACCCCATCCCCGTAGAGACGGTGCCTGCTCCCAGACCACCAATAACCAGCAAAAAATCTATTTAAGCATAAAAATTCAAAAAGAAAAAATAATATAGCACCTTCAATTGCACCACAGACTAAAACAGTTAAATGTGGTCTATTAAACATTAGGTCTCTCTCTTCTAAGTCCCTGTTGGTAAATGATATAATAATTGATCAACGTATTGATTTATTCTGCCTAACAGAAACCTGGTTACAGCAGGATGAATATGTTAGTTTAAATGAGTCAACACCCCCGAGTCACACTAACTGTCAGAATGCTCGTAGCACGGGCCGTGGCGGAGGATTAGCAGCAATCTTCCATTCCAGCTTATTAATTAATCAAAAACTTAGACAGAGCTTTAATTCATTTGAAAGCTTGTCTCTTAGTCTTGTCCATCCAAATTGGAAGTCCCAAAAACCAGTTTTATTTGTTATTATCTATCGTCCACCTGGTCGTTACTGTGAGTTTCTCTGTGAATTTTCAGACCTTTTGTCTGACTTAGTGCTTAGCTCAGATAAGATAATTATAGTGGGTGATTTTAATATCCACACAGATGCTGAGAATGACAGCCTCAACACTGCATTTAATCTATTATTAGGCTCTATTGGCTTTGCTCAAAAAGTAAATGAGTCCACCCACCACTTTAATCATATCTTAGATCTTGTTCTGACTTATGGTATGGAAATAGAAGATTTAACAGTATTCCCTGAAAACTCCCTTCTGTCTGATCATTTTTTAATAACATTTACATTTACCCTGATGGACTACCCTGCAGTGGGGAATAAGTTTCATTACATTAGAAGTCTTTCAGAAAGCGCTGTAATTAGGTTTAAGGATATGATTCCTTCGTTATGTTTTCTAATGTCATATACCAACACAGAGCAGAGTAGCTACCTAAACTCTGTAAGGGAGTTAGAGTATCTCGTCAATAGTTTTACATCCTCTTTGAAGACAACTTTGGATGCTGTAGCTCCTCTGAAAAAGAGAGCTTTAAATCAGAAGTGTCTGACTCCGTGGTATAACTCACAAACTTGTAGCTTAAAGCAGATAACCCGTAAGTTGGAGAGGAAATGGCGTCTCACTAACTTAGAAGATCTTCACTTAGCCTGGAAAAAGAGTTTGTTGCTCTATAAAAAAGCCCTCCGTAAAGCTAGGACATCTTTCTACTCATCACTAATTGAAGAAAATAAGAATAACCTCAGGTTTCTTTTCAGCACTGTAGCTAGGCTGACAAAGAGTCAGAGCTCTATTGAGCTGAGTATTCCATTAACTTTAACTAGTAATGACTTCATGACTTTCTTTGCTAACAAAATTTTGACTATTAGAGAAAAAATTACTCATAACCATCCCAAAGATGTATCGTTATCTTTGGCTGCTTTCAGTGATGCCGGTATTTGGTTAGACTCTTTCTCTCCGGTTGTTCTGTCTGAGTTATTTTCATTGGTTGCTTCGTCCAAACCATCGGCATGTTTATTGGACCCCATTCCTGCCAGGCTGCTCAAGGAAGTCCTACCATTATTTAATGCTTCAATCTTAAATATGATCAATCTATCTTTGTTAGTTGGTTATGTACCACAGGCCTTTAAGGTGGCAGTAATTAAACCATTACTTAAAAAGCCATCACTTGACCCAGCTATGTTAGCTAATTATAGGCCAATTTCCAACCTTCCTTTTCTCTCAAAGATTCTTGAGAGGGTAGTTGTAAAACAGTTAACTGATCACCTGCAGAGGAATGGTCTATTTGAAGAGTTTCAGTCAGGTTTTAGAATTCATCATAGTACAGAAACAGCATTAGTGAAGGTTACAAATGATCTTCTTATGGCTTCGGACAGTGGACTTATCTCTGTGCTTGTTCTGTTGGACCTCAGTGCTGCTTTTGATACTGTTGACCATAAAATTTTATTACAGAGATTAGAGCATGTCATAGGTATTAAAGGCACTGCGCTGCGGTGGTTTGAATCATATTTGTCTAATAGATTACAGTTTGTTCATGTAAATGGGGAATCTTCTTCACAGACTAAAGTTAATTATGGAGTTCCACAAGGTTCTGTGCTAGGACCAATTTTATTCACTTTATACATGCTTCCCTTAGGCAGTATTATTAGACGGTATTGCTTAAATTTTCATTGTTACGCAGATGATACCCAGCTTTATCTATCCATGAAGCCAGAGGATACACACCAATTAGCTAAACTACAGGATTGTCTTACAGACATAAAGACATGGATGACCTCTAATTTCCTGCTTTTAAACTCAGATAAAACTGAAGTTATTGTACTTGGCCCCACAAATCTTAGAAGCATGGTGTCTAACCAGATCGTTACTCTGGATGGCATTTCCCTGATCTCTAGTAATACTGTGAGAAATCTTGGAGTCATTTTTGATCAGGATATGTCATTCAAAGCGCATATTAAACAAATATGTAGGACTGCCTTTTTGCATTTACGCAATATCTCTAAAATCAGAAAGGTCTTGTCTCAGAGTGATGCTGAAAAACTAATTCATGCATTTATTTCCTCTAGGCTGGACTATTGTAATTCATTATTATCAGGTTGTCCTAAAAGTTCCCTAAAAAGCCTTCAGTTGGTTCAGAATGCTGCAGCTAGAGTACTGACGGGGACTAGCAGGAGAGAGCATATCTCACCCATATTGGCCTCTCTTCATTGGCTTCCTGTTAATTCTAGAATAGAATTTAAAATTCTTCTTCTTACTTATAAGGTTTTGAATAATCAGGTCCCATCTTATCTTAGGGACCTCGTAGTACCATATTACCCCATTAGAGCGCTTCGCTCTCAGACTGCGGGCTTACTTGTAGTTCCTAGGGTTTGTAAGAGTAGAATGGGAGGCAGAGCCTTCAGCTTTCAGGCTCCTCTCCTGTGGAACCAGCTCCCAATTCAGATCAGGGAGACAGATACCCTCTCTACTTTTAAGATTAGGCTTAAAACTTTCCTTTTCGCTAAGGCTTATAGTTAGGGCTGGATCGGGTGACCCTGGACCATCCCTTGGTTATGATGCTTTAGACGTAGATTGTGGGGGGGTTCCCATGATGCACTGTTTCTTTCTCTTTTTGCTCCGTATGCATCACTCTGTATTTAATCATTAGTGATCGATCTCTGCCCCCCTTCACGGCATGTCTTTTTCCTGGTTTTTTCCCTCAGCCCCCAACCAGTCTCAGCAGAAGACTGCCCCTCCCTGAGCCTGGTTCTGCTGGAGGTTTCTTCCTGTTAAAAGGGAGTTTTTCCTTCCCACTGTTGCCAAGTGCTTGCTCATAGGGGGTCGTTTTGACCGTTGGGGTTTTTCATAATTATTGTATGGCCTTGCCTTACAATATGGAGCGCCTTGGGGCAACTGTTTGTTGTGATTTGGCGCTATATAATAAAAAAGTTGATTGATTGATTGAGAGACCAGATGATCAATTCCATGGTTATTCCAAATATATGTAGCAAGGTGAAGTCCAGATTGAAAAGTGGGGAATTCCCCTTTGGCTGACCTGGTAGAGTTTTGGTCTTCAATATGAGCAGTCTGGTGTTTGAATCCCACCGCCATCCCAGCCACAAAGATAGGTCCTCCGGTCACAAACAGTTCGAAGAATACACAGTCTGGTGAAGTTGGGACTTTTGAAGGTTGGGGCGGAGACAGAGAAAAACACAGAAGGAGAGGAGAGAGGAGGAGCGACCGTCCTTGCTGGAGTCCCAAGCTAACTAGTTAAACTAAGCTAGTTTTTCCTTACCACTGTTGCCTGTGTGCTTGCTATAGGAGTTGGTAAGGTTCGACCTTACTTGTGTGAAGTGCCTTGAGGCAACTTTGTTGTGATTTGGCGCTATATAAATGAAAATAAATTGAAACAAATTTTCTATTTTCCTAAAACAGTATATTTTTTAAGTGAAAATGAGTCCCATATTCACAACAACAATAACAACAACAACAACAATAAGAATTGTAAATACAAGTCATACATGTCTTGGTGGCTTCCCTCACTTGTCTCCTTCTTGCACAGTCACTCAGTTTTTGAGAACTGCCTACTCCAGAGAGATTTACCATACAGCACCAGACTGTTTGCATTTCTTAATGATTGGTATAGATAAAGACATATTCAATATTCACATATCCACTCCTCGTATATCTAAAGAAAATTGGCTGTAAAAGTGATTACTGTAAATTCTTTCATAAAAGGGTGCCAATAACTGCAAGTACATTTTTTTGGTTTACGAGGTCTGTTAGAAAAGTATCCGACCTTTTTATTTTTTTTCAAAAACCATATGGATTTGAATCACGTGTGATTGCATCAGCCAAGCTTGAACCTTCGTGTGCATGCGTGAGTTTTTTCACGCCTGTCGGTTGCGTCATTCGCCTGTGAGCAGGCTTTGTGTGAGCAGTGGTCCATCCTCTCGTCGTTTTTTTATTGCGAATAAATGTCTGGACGATTTGGAGCTTTGCTGCATCAATTTTTTTCCAGAAACTGTGAGAGACCTCTAGGTGGACACCGTTCGGAAAATTAATAATGAAGCCTCATAGGACATGTTGGGGCATGTCCAGCTCATGCTCAATTTTTCGGAAAAAGCAATCGGAAGCCGTCTGAAAGCCACCTGAAAGCCGTCCTGTGAGACCAACACGGAGGTGGTTTTGTCCCGCGCCATGAACGGCACGGTGGCGCAATCCTCTGCTTTTCTTTCCATGAAAAAAACTCCTGTAACAGTGGAATGTGCCGAAAAAGTGCTGATGTCCACATCTTCTGCCTTTTTGTCTGACTTGTTGACGACGTCAACAAAGCCTTCACGTTGGAAATGATCTGGTTGTTTCAGCGGGGTGTCAGCCTGTCGATCGGTGCTCGGAGCGCGGTGCACTCTCAGACGCTGTGGGCCGTCCTTAAAGCGGCAGTAACACTCCTTAATCTGTGTAATCCCCACAAAATCGTCCCTGAAAGCCATATTAATTTTCCGAACGGTGTCCACCTGAAGGTCTCTCACAGTTTCTGGAAAGAAATTGATGCAGCAAAGCTCCAAATCGTTCAGACATTTATTCGCAATAAAAAAACTACGAGAGGGGTGGACCAGTGCTCACACAAAGCCTGCTCACAGGCGAATGACGCAACCGACAGGCATGAAAAAACTCACGCATGCGCACGAAGGTTCAAGCTTGGCTGATGCAATTACACGTGATTCAAATCCATATAGTTTTTGAAAAAAATAAAAAGGTCGGATACTTTTCTAACAGACCTCATATATTTCTTTAGATTTTCCCTTTATGAAACATTGTTTTTGCTGTTGTTGTTTATTAAATTTTGCACATAAAAAAAAAAAAAATCTAATTTTCCAAAAATGATTTCCATTTATTTCTGAACATATTTTAAATACGTAAAATATAGTTGTGCCAATAATTCTGACCAGGACCTGTTATCTATCTTTCAGTCTTAGTGTCAGTGTGTTCGTTGTGCTCGGTTTCCTGTGTGTTTGCTGTTGTTGGCCCCCACCGTTAACTATCCTCATGATGTGGCAGAAGTTTTTGGCTGGGTCTTAGATGAGCAATAGCATCAACTTTTTACAGTGTTCAGTCACCAATAAATGGCTACCATGAAGCAATAATTTTTATTTATTTATTTTACACGTTTCCTTCCCCTGACAATGTGTCACAGCTACTGAGATGGAAAACCTCTTCACATGAACCTGTAATGGAACTAAAAAGCTCTGATCCCTGAGACAAAAGTGCTATTAAAACGTCACACGGTGCGTGTTTGTTAGTTTAAGGCTTTTACAGCCTGGAAGCAAGTTGAGTGATCGTGTTCTGGAAGGACACAAGCTGAATCACGTATCAGTCATCATATGATCATGCTGGGCAACAGTGGGTTTGTTTGTCCACAAAACATTACAGAACACAATATTTATCTCATGGTGGAAACAAAGAGCAGAAAACTGCTTTAATGAATTCAGTCTCATCGTGCTCTGGTTAGCTGTTCTTGAAGGGGTTTCATTGTGCCATTTTTTTTTCTAATCTACCTTGTAGAACATTTAAATTTAAAGATCCTGAAAGTATCTCAATACTACCTCTGTGAAAAAAATCCTCAGCTAAATGCTAAACTGAAGCCCGAAGCAGTTAGTTTTAGACATCTGTGTGACATATGTCACAGATGTCGATATATGATCTCTTACTTTCTTTGGGAGACATATACAACCAGTCTATAACATGTATGACACACGGACACATTCTTTTACAAGACAGGGACTAAATTACAACAGAATTGAAGAATAAAACTGGAATTAAATAACAGACAAAACGTGTGACTCAGAGGCCGGTCGATGTGCTCACTAGCTGTTGTGGAGGGCTGTCTGTCTTTTTGAGCATTTTATTACAGATACCTGGAATAATATGTCTTATTGTATGATGGAATGTCCCAACAGCTCATCTGGGATGTCTGTATTCACACTGTGTGAAACTCTCTTCATATTTAATGTTGGATGTTAACGGCATTAGCACTTTTAGCAGCTATTTTTAGCTTGATCTGTTAAGTCTTATTAATGCACAATTACTGAGAAAATAAGCGTCTCATAACTTTTTATGCCCATGTGACGGAGGCTAGCAGGAGTCGCTGTGCATATGGTAGTCAATAGTCCTTACCCCTCCAACAAACAAAGGATATTCCTATGCCAGAGATCGTGAGTTTACATCTCGAAGGGAGTGAATGGGAGGAGTCAAATTACAAACACAACACAGGGCAAGCCTCTACACCCGCACCACATCAAACTGCGAAGACAACCACTATGTAGACCACAAAAATATGATTTAATAAACACTTGAACCAAGATTAACCTGTTGGTTAGCTGGTTCGGACTCAAAATTGGGGGTGTGCTCAGGCTTATTTTGTCACACACAGAGTCACCTATGCGCCACCTCTTTATCCATTTATGTTTGTCGTGAAGTAGCCAAAGTCAGTGCTGCCACTGTTGCAAACAAGGGTGACGGGCAGATATGAGCTTCATATTGCCTGTGCTGGGTATCTATGGAAAGCCTGTGAGTGACTACGTTTACATGCTGTTGATATTCGGGTTAAGGTCAATATTCTGGTTTCTGAATCATTAGGAATAACCCGTTTACGTGCTTAAGCAGACAGAGTTACTCCTGTATACATGATCACTGGTATCATTTGGAATATCCCCATCTAAACAGCGACGCATGGACAACGTTCAGACGCATGGAGAACGTCATGACGCAAATATGCATCATTTCCGTTTCTTCTTCCGCTTTCTACCTGTTATGTGCAGACGCGGGTTGAGGAACGGACCAGCGTCTGACTGAACCCAGCGCTAAATAACCAGAAAGCGGTTCCAAAAACAAAACAAATTTATTTCCCTCTTGTGCAATACTTGCCAAAGTTTGCACGTGAGCATCATCCACAGGTGCTGCAAGTCATTAGGCCTGCACGTGAACATCCTCCACAAGTGCAGCCAATAATGCTGATGAGGGTGAAGGATTCTTCTGCCAGCACCTTCTCCACAGACAAAAACCAGTTTGCATACCACCTGGAGAGCAAAGAAAAGAAAACAACACCAAAATGTCCAGCCAAACCCCCCAACACACAACACTACCGTCAATAAAAGACATTATATTCATGTCTTTCACGATACTAATGAAGTATTCGGTTTCCTCCTCACTCCAAAAATGTGGTGCTGTGCTGCCACATCTGGATTTCGCCATACTTGTTTACTTCTGCTTCTGTGGTGTCCGGTGGGTTGCGCGTGCCGCATACAAGTAGTTGCCGTACTCAAAAGACCAAGATTCCTTGCGGATAGGACATGAGCAGAACACAAAATAATGTTTCTTTCTATGGGGATATCCCGATGCGCGTTTATATGACCTGATATTCGGGTTAGAAAAGGAGTAACCCAGGGGTTATATTCAGGTTTTTAAAAACCGGAATATGAGCATATTCGGGTTTTTGTGGGTGTTTACATGGCCATGCGCAACCAGGTTATTGCTAATATTCTGGTTATGAAAGGGTTATTGGCTGCATGTAAACGTAGTCAGTGACGTCATGTAGGCTTTGTCCAACATATATACATTATTATACATATACTAGCGTGTTGCCCGTGGGGATCCACGGGTTCTAGATTGGGTAGTGTTTATAAAATAGGTAGCTGACATTTTTCAAGGGTGGTAATAAATTATACAAAGTTTCTATAATGAGTTTAACTGAAAGTGCAGCAAATTAAAATGAGAAAGTTTTCTGAGTAATTGTATTTATTATGTGGCACATTTAGGTGATGTCATGTTTAACAGCTGACAAAGCTGAGATATTTCCTTTGTTCAGAGCTTGCCTGGTTACCAGGGACTGGTTAATGGTGATGTCAATGTCCATTGTTCACTGTTTTTTTTTAACCTAATATCTCTAATTTCTCCAAAAATATTAGTCCTATCAACTTTCCGTTTTGGCGGCATTCATCCTTGACCCAAAATACGTACATAAGCATACCAAACGGCCCTCCCCAGTTTCTCCATGATCAACGGTACATACATGCATGCACTCACACACTCATACACCTAAACAGAGGCCACTTGGTTTATAATATATAGATGCATTATACAAAATGGAAATACTGAGCTATAAATTTTGTGGCCTTTTCCCACTCAGATAAACAAAAATGTTCACCAAAGCTCAATGAACTTATTTATTTTTTAGAATATCCGACTTTGATTTGAGGTTTTATTGTTTTATTCTAGGAATCAAAGCTGGTTTTTCCAAAAAGAGGTGCCAGTGCTTTACTACAATCAGTTTCGCTAAGACTTTTATGGACTTAATCCGCCCTACTTTTACAGCGCACAATATTTATCAGCTCCACTCACAGCCCTGCCTTTATGGCCAATATGGTGACTTTTGCCCCTTTCACCAAGAACGCTTCCCCTTCTCTACTGAGAACAGCCTTCAGTCAGCACTGCAAAATGGGAGAAAATAAAACAAATAAATAAAAATGCACAAATGTGATGCTGATGCAAAAGTTATGACTAGATTGATTGATTGAAACTTTTATTGACACACTCAAGATCCATATACATATAAGACAAAACACATAAAAATGAAAATAAAAAACTGAATATAAAAACAGAATATAAAATCTTATAATAAATCTGTTTAAATAGAATTAATCGTAGAGCATCAAATAAATTGTCAGCACTATCATTTACAACAGGAAATCAAAGGCCATCATAAAAAAAACCCCAAAACAAGCAAACAAACAAACAAAAAACCTTTAGAAGCATGATATTGGTCAAATAAGACACATCATATACAACATGTTTACAAACAGAATGAATTATGGGTTCAATACTTTTTCCAAGTAAGATGCCAGTCCAGGTGCAGTGTGGGAGTTTTACCTGCTCTGTTCTCCATTTGACTGGTGCACCTGCTGTCATTCCAGGGTTGTTCATTAACGTGTGCAGAACAAGCAGACAGGCTCACACCAAGCTGGTGGATTACAGACCTCTACAACAGCTCTTTTGCACAATTTTATTAACTGCAGTAGTTTGGATGAAAAATCTCCAGGTTTATTTTCTTTCCTTATCTGGTTGCTAGACAGTGATCTGAGAGCCTGCTTGACTTCTGTTACATCACTGGTCCTGCTTCGTGATTTCCTTTTTTTTATCGCTACCCTCAATGGATTTGATCTGCTCCTGTGGACAAACGTAAAACGTTGAATTCAGCCATCTTTCTACATGAACTTGATCATAGGTTATTTTTGACATGTAGAACCAGCGGGAGAGACTGAAGGAAAATCTGAAACACGAAGATGTGCGGCTCACACACTTTACTCTACCTGGGAGTCTTAGCTGTGGCAGTGTTCGCCAATATGACACTGGATCGCTGTTTGAAAACCAATCCTAAGTACATCATGAATGTGGTGCTGCTGGAGGACAACATTTATGAGTGGAATCGAAAAGCTGTGCAGGAAGCTGTGGAGGACGCCATTGAAGAGGACAGGAAGGTGAACGAGGCATATGGTATGGATTAGTGATAGAAATTAGAATGGAATAGTCTTTATTGTCATTCTTTATTGTTACTGTCATATGGAGTAGTGCAAAAAAATGGAGGTATATATATGTGTGTGTGTAACCATATGAATGTAAACAAATGAATAAAGTACAGTTTAAAATATGGCTATAAACATTTACGGCAGTGATTGTGAACACTGGGGTGGGAGTGGAGTTAGATTGGGTTGGTTGTTGTCCAGGGGAGGGGGAGTTGTTTATGGGAGTAGGTCTGAGGGTGAGTGTATCCATGGGTGTTTGCAGTACGTATGGCCCAGGGGAAGAAGCTATTTGTCAGCCTGCTACTGTGGGACATTGTTGACCTGTAGCATCTCCCAGAGGGCAACAGGTCAAATAGGGAAGGCAGGGTGTGAGGGGTCTCCTGTGATGGCCTTGGTTCTCCTCAGGCAACAGGATGTGGCAATGTTTTCCAGGCTGGGCAGAGGGCAGCCGATGATCATTAGGGCAATGTTTATGACCCCCTGACTGCCTTTCTGTATTTGGCTGTGGAGCCCACGTACAACACACCCAGACAGTATGTCAGTACGCTCTCCACTGAGGTGTGATAGAAGACCAGCAGCAGCTTCGAGTCCAGGTTGTTCTTACCGAGGACACGCACGAAATGTATTCGCTGCTGAGCCTTCTTAACCAGATCCCTGATGTTGGAGGTCCAGGTGTGGTCTGTGGGGATGTGGGTGCCCAGAAACCTGAATGTGGTGACAGTTTACACCTGTTCTCCATTCATGCAGGGTAGGGAGTGGGGGGGTGGGTGGGGGTGGTGGTGGTGTGGTCCTGTCTGTTCTTCCTGAAGTCTTCCTGATGAGTTCTTCTGTCTTATGACCGTTCAGGGTCAGGTTGTTTTCTGAGCATCAGAGCAACAGTTCCTCCACCTCTGCCCTGTATGCTGTCTCATCCCTGTCTCAGATGAGTCCAACCACTGTGGTGTCATCCACATATTTTATAATGCAGTTGGTTGGGTGGGTTGCAGAGCAGTCGTAGGTGTCCAGGGCATATAATAAAGTGCTCAGAATGCAGCCTTGAGGGGAACCAGTGCTGAGTGTAAGTGTCACAGACTGTGGGCAGCTCATCAGAAAGTTTTTATTCCAGTTACAGGTGACGAGGGGGATCTGTAATTTCAGCAGTTTGGTGATGAGAATGTCCGGTATGATGGTGTTAAACGCTGAGCTGTAGTCCACGAGAGCATCTTCACATAGCTCTTGTTCTCCAGGTGGCGCAGCGCTGTGTAGAGAGTGAGGGTGATGGCATTCAGGCTGTCTATGGCAGGTTTTTTTGGAGATTGGGATGATGGTGGAGGCCTTTGGACATGTGGGAACAGTGGCATGTGTCAGGGAGAGGTTGAAGAGTTTGGTAAGGATCCCTGCCAGGATACCATCAGGACCAGTAGCTTTCCTGGAGTTCACTGCTCTTAGGTTTTTCCACACCTCAGAGAGAGAGAGAGAGAGAGAGAGAGAGAGAGAGAGAGAGAGAGAGAGAGAGAGAGAGGTGAGGTGCTGGAACCAGGGGGAGGCAGTGACTGCAGGTGTGTGGTGGTCTCAAACCGGGAAAAGAAGCTGTTTAGTTTCTCTGCCAGTGTGCTACTAATGTTGGAGGATATTGGAGGGGGTGGCCTTTGGAGTTGGTTTGGGCCTGGATGCCTCTCCTCAAGTCAGCTCTGGCGGTGCTGTAGAAAGCTCTGTCTTCCGTCCTGAAAGCCGAGTTATGAACTCTGATCACGGTCTGGACTTCCTTTGTTGGAAAGACCCAGATGCATTTGTCCTCGGTGACGTTTCCTGCACAGCACCTTATGTAGCAGAGGACAGATTGTGTGTGTATCCAGGTCCTGATCTTCAAAAATGTTCCACTCTGTGCAGGCAGTCCTGCAGCTGGGAGAGGACATTTTCAGGCCAGGCCTTGATGGTCTGGGTGGCTGGTTTTGTTTGCCTCCTGAGGGGGAGTGTAAGCTAGAAAGACGTGCAGAGAGAGGTGATGTGATTGTCTGAGATGGGGGAGGAGGTCACACTGTAGGCAGGCTTTATGTTGGAATAAACATGTTGAAGTGTGTTTTCTCCCCTTGTTGCACACGTGACATGGTGATGGAATTTGGGGAGAACAGTCTTGAGACATGCATTGTTAAAGTCCCCAGCAATGATGTGCACGCCATCCGGATGAACCCTCTGTTGTTTAGACACCATGATCAGGCCAAGTGCCGTGCTAACATTACCACAGACATGGTCTCTTGGTCCGGTGAGCAGTGGGTGTCTATTACTCTGGTGTGCGAACAGCAGTCCTCAAGCACGTAAACACAGTCCCCCACCTATGCTCTTACTGGAGCCTTCGGTCCAGTTGCATCGGTGAATGATGCAGCCTGCTAGCTCCACTATGGTGTTGAGGATATGCTGGCACAGCCAGGATTCTCTAACAATCAGCAGACGACGCTCACAGATGTGGTGGTTGTAGGTGATCTGTGACTGCAGCTCATCCATCTTATTTGCAAGGAATCTGGCGTTTGTGAAGAAGATAGATGGTAGCGGAGGTCTGTGCGACTGGTTCCTTAGTTGGGCTAGCTCCGCCTGGCATCCCACGTCTCTGCTTCCTCTCCATGCGCCACCTTCAGAGCCTGTTAGGCCCGATAACAAACCACAGGGTGCCCGACGATCTTGCTATCTCCGGGGGAATGTTGTGGGTCCCTGAAACGGCAGTAGTAATTTCCATTTTTTTTCCTGAAATCCAATGGTTATCAGGTCTTGGCGGCTGTAGATGGGGTTGCTGTAGCACGTTTTTGTCAGGAGAAGAACAAATAGTTAAACACAAAACACAAAAAGGTGCAAAATAGCAGGGAGCCTCAAGCTGCTGCGTCTGTACACGGCGGCATCTTAATCAAAGGATCTGTAGAGTCTCTATTTTTATTTTTATATTTCAGATACTCATCAGAATGGTTCTCTCTCTCTCTCTCTCTCTCTCTCTCTCTCTCTCTTTCTCTCTCTCTCTCTCTCTCTCTCTCTCTCTCAAAAAGAGAATTGTTGGACTAACTTAATAAAGTGCTTCAATTGGTAACACTCAAATGAATTAAGTTGATTGAAATCGACTTAATAAATAATATTTGCCAGAGTTGGTAGTCCTGGAGAGCTAGCAAGAGAGTGAGTGGTGACGTCAGCAGATCGCGTCAGAGCGCAGCTCATCTGAACATTATAACAAGAAGTTAAATCTGTTATAAACATATTTAACAGCTACACACAAGAAGGAAAGAACACACAACTGTTTTACCAAGCCATGACACTGTAAACATGACAAATAATTGCCTTTTTCAACGGCTCAAAATGCTTTCTGCAGCTCGTTAGGCATGCACGGAGCTGAAGCTGGAGCGGTCCTGTGTGATTCAGGAAGTGATTACAGCCGTTTTCAACGGCCAATTTGCAGAGAAAATGATTAATCCGACATGGCACAATCTGGTGGAAGTGGTAGTTTCGGCTGTATTCCCTCTGCCATTGTACCGAAGTGAACTTCTTCTGTGAAACGAGATGAGTGTGCACGCGCAGAGGAGGGAGGGACAGAGGGGGGGGCGTTGAGCCTGATGATGCGAGCAGGAAGAATTAGACATGAAGGCATCTGATTGTTTTTTTTTTTTTGAGAACGGACCACAGGGCTTATATTGGTCAGAGTTTTATCGATCCTACAGCTGCTACAGACGTCTGATTTTTTTCGTTCCTTTTTCTGAAAACATAATGTATTGACGACTGTTAGGATAGAAGGACCATTTCACCCGATATAACAAAAAGTGTTTCTGAACACAGTTACTTACCCTAGCTTTAATTTAATTTGGACAAACTCAGTTCATTTCAGTTTTACTAGTTGAAGCAATTTAATAAAGTTTTCTCCTTTTTCCAGTGAACCGAGTGCTGCATCTGTTGAATTAGCTGGTAATGGATGTTTGGCCTTTACATATTCTTAAAGTACACCTGCATTGAAATAAATGTGGTCAGATCTCAGAAAGAGATAGCTGATATGTATTTATAAGACGCTTATGAATGCAGTAAAGTAAATCTGCAAGCCCAAATTTGTAATTCAGCAGAGAAATCTTTATTTATAAATGACAAATTTGCAGCTAAAATTTGGCCCTCAGCGAAAACCGGTTGTACATCCGAGACATTGCAGTGACGTCCAGCAGAAGATGGAGCGCTCCTGCCTTCAGTCCGATCCCGCACTGAAATTGATTTTATCTGTTAGTAATGTTACTGTTATACACATCCTGGTTTCAGCATCCAAAAGTAAGCAGCAATGAATGTGAGATACAGCTCTGCATGCTCAGATCAGTGGCGACATCGACAACGGGCAACATTCTTCCTCGACGCCTCGCTCTCTGCCTCCGATGCGCTTACTGAGTCTGCGGGCTCGATAAACGCCGAAGCGGGCCACTCACATCGCCCCCGTGTCTGCTGTGCAGCCGGCACCACCTCCCTGTCTACTGAATGGAGGCGCAGCCAACTTGGCAAAAGTCCAGAAACTACGCTCGCTATTTTGATGTGGAGCGGCCGGTGACACCTGTTGCTGCAAGGACAGACTTTCTGCAGTGCCGCATGTCTCGGTAATCGGAGCCACAGAGCTCCGTGGCCGCTGAGAGAGGTTTATATCTTTTTAATGACTTGGATTCTTTGCGGGTCCCGCCTCCGTACCCCGCGACGATAACACCGGAGGCGAAAGACAGTAGATTTTCAATACGACACCACTCACTCAAACGGGCATATGAAAAAGTCCCCCAAAATAATTTTCAAGCACAAATAAAAGAAATGTGTACTCACCAAACGTGCCGGAAGACAATATGAAGTTTTAAAAAAGTAGATCCTTCTGTACAAGACAATAAAAAGGTGCAGATGCAAACTGACGTAAATCCACAAATTACAGTTGGCGCGTGCAATGCATGCTGGGAGAGGGTCTTCTCCCTGATGTCTCGGCAGCGTCCCGGATGTGATGACAGTTTTGCAGAGGGCTAAATTTTAGCTGTAAATTTGTCATTTTTAGATGAAGATTTCTCCGTTGAATGACAGATCTGGGTTTGCAGATTTACTTTACTACATTCAGAAGGATCTTATGTGTAAATATAAGTCATTTTTTGGTCCAAAGATCTGACTGCATTTATTTCAATGCAGGTCTACTTTGTTTAACCTCATTAGTGGAGAAAATCAAATTAAAAGTTTAAATAAAAGTTTGTGATTACTAAGGGCGCAATTTAGAACTAGAAATTGGGGGGGACAAAGTGCGAGGCCCGCAGGGCCAAAGCCCATAGGCCGAGGGTCTGGGGGCTGCTTTAGCCCCCAGAAGCCAACGGTTTCCAGATAAGCTCAGATGCATTCTGAGCATCCAGAACAGTCATTTTAATGTTTTGAGAAGACCATAAAGTGGACACCATTTGACTTATACGATTTGAAACTGTTGATATAAGTACTTTATTCTGAGAATAGCCAGCATTGATTTTATTAACATCCTGGTGTAAATAAGGTATCACCACATGTGTAGATAGGTTGAGTTTTCATTAAAAAAACAACTGCAATGTGGTAAAATGTATTCATAAATATGAACGAAAAGGCTCTTAATTATTAACTATCGCATACTGTATTTTTTTCCTCAAGATTTGTTTTTGCATAAGTTTGAAAAAACAACAGATCATAAGTTTAGGATAAATTACTTATCATGAATTTAATTTTCGAAGTGGCACTAATGACAACACTCATACTGAACATAATTTCGCTTGCATAGACTGATTTTGGAGATCAAGCAATAATTGCAAAAAACCCTGACATGAACCCTGCATGAACTAAATACATACTCCTGACATTTGATCACATCTAATTTATCTTATAAAAGCCACTTCTAACAGGACTTTGAACTCGAAAAGTTTTTCCAATGTAATCTACAAGTGCGTTGTTCTAGTTTTTTTTACAAATGAAATTCTGTATTACAGCCTTTTTCTTTACTCCTGTTTCAGATATGTATATAATCTAATCTCAACAACCCAAAGAGATGAATCACTTCTTTTTTTATATGTATTAATAACTCTTATCTTTTTTCCATGTCTGAAGGCCTAAATTTCACACTGACGGCAAACTTCAATGGGTTCAACACCACCGTGTACAACCGGCAGGGCTGTGGGAGCAGCACCTGTGAGGGAGTCGCCATCCTCAAGATGCTGCAAGTGAGTGTCCATCAGCAAATGTTTACCACAAACATGAAAATAACAAAACTGTCATCTGTCATCACTACAGGCATTCATGAATTATGTTGAAAATAAATAATTAATAAAACCAGCATCTTGGGTGCTTTTGTTGGAGAGGAAATGTTGACTTCACGGACAATGCTGTGATCTAAATCAGTTGATACTCTGATTGCAGTACTTGAAGCTGAGTGAGGAATAGGAGTAGTTGGATTTACAATGGACTTGGATCAAGAATAAGATCCAGTTTTTCAGCAATTTCCTAGGCTCAGCCATCAGAAGTTTTTGAGGGCCGATTGAGAAGTTGTGAGCCTGACCCAGTTAAAGTAAGGCATGGTTCTCCATCTTTTGCATTCTGAAAAACCAACATTTCTCAAAAATGTGTGACGTTTTGACTCACTGGGTGCAATGTTGAGAAATGTTGGTTTCTCAGAATGAAAAAGATGGAGAACTAAGCCCTATTTTTTCTGCATCAGGCTCAAAACTTCTCAATATCACATCTCCACAGTGACATTCGTGTTTCTGGGTCATCTGCCTTAGAGATCAAGAGATGCTTGAGAAGAGCTTATGGAGCAATGAGGCTGATGGACAGAAGTCTTTCATCTTTGAAGGAGAATAAATATGCAAGTCTTCAGGATCTTGGTGCTTCCTTTATTACTGTATGGTTTTGAGACTTGGACACTACCCAGTGACATATGGCAGTAACTCGATATCTTCAATAATAGTTTTTTTTAGCGGATCTTTGGATACCACTGGAATGAGTTTCTGGCAAATGAGCAGTTACTCAGTGAGACTCAGATGAGTGTCACTTGCATTATGATGGAACATCAGCTATGACATTTTTGCCATGGGGCGCATTTCTTTGGTTGTGATCCAACTCGCAGATACCTCAGTGCTGAAGACCCCAGTGGCTGGAGAAGATCATGGAGATGTTTTAACTGGCTGTAGTAGATAGACTGTTGATTTTGAGAAGTAGGGATGGATTTGTTGTCTGCCCAGGTGGATCCAGGATCTGCTGCGATTCTGTGGTCTCATGGATGTGGCAATGTGGGTGACCAGCACACACTACCAGACTTGAGAATTGACACTTGGTTTGACTTTTTAAGTGAATCTTGTCAAACCAGTTGCAAGATAAAGTCTACTGATCACATGAGTGAAATGAAACTGTTCCTTCATTTATCAGAATGACACTGAGAAAAAAGAACTGGAAAGCCATGTTCTGTGGTTATTCTTATTTTAGACAATTTTGTCTGAAAATAAATAAATAAATAAACAAGAATAAAATATTTACAAGTGGAATAATTAGAAGATCAAAAGAGATCAAATATTCTATGTCCATACAGTGAATCCATAAAGTATTCACAGCACTTCACTTTTCAACATTTTTTTATGTTACAGCCTTATTCTGAAATGGATGAAATAATTTTTTTCCTCAACATCCTACACACAACACCCCATAATGACAATGTGAAAAAAGATTTTTTGAGATTTTTGCAAATTTATTAAAAATATATATATAAAAAACAAAGAGATCACATGTACATGAGTATTCACAGCCTTTGCTCAAATTGAGCTCAGGTACATCTGGTTTCCACTGATCAACCTTGAGAGGTTTCGACAGCTTAATTGGAGTCCACCAGGGGTAAATTCAGTTGATTGGACATGATTTGGAAAGTCACACACCTGTCTACATATAAGGTCCCACAGTTGACAGTGCATGTCAGAGTACAAACCAAGCATGAAGTCAAAGGAATTGTCTGTAGACCTCTGAGACAAGATTGTCTTGAGGCACAAATCTGAGGAAGGGTACAGAAACATTTCTGCTGCTTTAAAGGTCTCATTGAGCACAGCTGCATCCATCATCTGTAAATGGAAGAAGTTTGGATCCACCAGGACTCTTCCTGGAGCTGGCCACCCATCTAAACTGAGCGATCAGGGTCAGGGAGGTGACCAAGAACCCAATGGTCACCCTGTTAGAGCTCCAGCATTCCCCCCAAAAAAGGACAACCATCTCTGCAGCAATCCACCAATCAGGCCTGTATGGTAGAGTGGCCAGACATAAGCCACTCCTTAGTAAAAGACACTGTTGTGTGGGCTGCCAGAAGAGGAGGTACTGCTGGCCCACCACCAGAGGGCGCCCTGCCTGAAGTGCGGGCTTCAGGCACGAGAGGGCGCTGCCGCCTCCAGGAACAGCCGAGGTGACAGCTGTCACCCATCAACCATGACAGCTGTCACTGATCATCTACATCACATCAGGAATAAAAGCAGGAAGACACCTCCACCACATCGCCGAGATATCAACTTCATTGAGAGGTAATATCCTCAGCCGTTTGTGTGGTACAATATAATCTGTATATTGTGAGTGTTTGCAGGAGTACCAGTCCCTCTGTCGGTGGAAGCTGAGTGAGTGCTGGACTGCACTCTTTTCCCCTGAGGAATCACTGCGGTACTCTGCAAGATATTGAGTGAGAGGTGGAGGTGGAATTCCCACCATAATTGTTACTGGGTGTACACACACCCACACTTGACTGTCTTTGTTTTCCGCCAGCAGTACCAGATCCGACACGCCGAGACGGTGGCCACCTGTGGACTTCGGGACTTGGTGGCTCCAGTATCCCTCGGGTTCGGTGGCGGTGGAAATCGTGTGGTTCCGGTTCGTTTCCAGACGGGCGTCTCCTATCGTCGAGCCTGCCCACATGACACCTTTATTGATTGACTTGTATTCATTCTGTAATCTGCTGTGTTTGGTTGTGGCATTCACAACAGTAAAGTGTTCTAATTTAACTCCTTCTATTGTCCGTTCATTTATGCCCCCTGTTGTGGGTCCGTGTCACTACACTTTCCCAACAGGATATCTCGGCCAGCGTCATGGACTCCGAGGGGCGTCACCCGGCTGTTGAACGACCAGTGGGAGAGCAGGGAGCGCAGGCGTCAGCAGGAGGCGTGATTGGTGAGCTACAGCACATTCTCACCGCTTTTACGGCTCGGTTGGATCAAATGACCGAGCAAAACATCCTCCTGAACCGCAGGGTGGAGGCTCTCTCCGCGCAGGTGGCGGCGAGCGCTCAGGGCGCTGCTGCAGCTCCTCCTCCTGCCGACCCTGTGCAGGATATGAATGTTCCAGTGGTGGTTCAACAACCCCTCCCACCATCCCCTGAAGCATACATAAGCCCTCCTGAGCCATACGGAGGTTGTGTGGAGACGTGCGCGGACTTTCTCATGCAGTGTTCGCTCGTCTTTGCACAATGTCCCGTCATGTACGCATCAGACGCTAGCAAAATAGCTTATGTGATTACTCTGCTTCGGGGAGAGGCATGCGCTTGGGCTACGGCGCTTTGGGAACAAAATTCATGGCTCCTTCACACGTACACTGGGTTTGTGAGGGAGTTCAGAACAGTGTTTGATCACCCTAACAGGGGAGAGACCGCTTCAACTGTGCTGCTGTCAATGAGACAGGGACGCCGGAGCGCAGCCGCTTATGCAGTCAACTTCCGCATTGCGGCTGCGAGGTCCGGCTGGAATAACGCTGCGCTCCGTGCCGCCTTCGTAAACGGACTGTCATCGGTCCTGAAGGAGCACCTGGTGGCCAAGGATAAACCGCGGGAATTAGATGGGCTTATCGATCTTGTTATACGGTTAGACAATCGGTTGGAAGAACGCCGTCGGGAACGAGACGAAGGGCGTGGCCGGGCGCGCGCCGTCCCTCTTCCTTCCGGGTCCAAAAAAGGTCCGCCCTTCCCACGCTCCCTGGCCTCTACGTCCCGTGGGGCGACAGCTCCCCCTGCTGACGAAGCTATGGACACGAGCAGGGCCACATTCAGACCACCGAATAGACAGAGGAGGCTTCCCCGCGGGGTGTGTTTTGTGTGTGGCTCAATGGAGCACCAATTGAGCAATTGCCCCGAACGGTTAAACACCAATGCCCGCCCCTAGAAACTGGGCTTAGGGTGGGCAAAGAAATTCACGTGGGACACACACACATTTCCACACGGCTCCCAGTTACAATCCTTAGCGGGGATTTAACCCTTCAGGCCCCAGCACTGGTAGACCCAGGGTCAGAAGGGAATCTGCTAGACAGCAGATGGGCCAGGGAGGTAGGGCTCCCTCTGGTGGCGCTTCCTTCACCATTGCAGGTGCGAGCACTAGATGGCACCCTACTCCCTTTAATCACACACAGGACACTACCAGTAACTCTGGTAGTGTCAGGAAATCAGGGAGGAGATTGAGTTTTTTGTGACTCCTTCAACCTCCCGTGTGATTCTGGGGTTCCCCTGGATGCTAAAACACAATCCCCGGATTGATTGGCTGTCCGGGGTGGTGGTACAGTGGAGCGAGACCTGACATCGGGTGTGTTTGGGATCCTCGGTTCCTCCCGGTTCCCAGGCTAGGGAGCAGGTCAAAGTTCCCCCCAATCTATCGGCGGTGCCGGTTGAGTACCACAATCTTGCGGACGTTTTTAGCAAGGATCGGCACTCACCCTTCCCCCGCACCGTCCGTACGATTGTGCCATCGATTTGTTGCCAGGCGTGGAGTTCCCGTCCAGCAGGCTGTACAACCTCTCCCGACCTGAGCGCGAATCGATGGAGACCTACATCCGGGACTCCTTAGCTGCCGGGCTGATCCGTAACTCCACCTCTCCGATGGGAGCAGGTTTCTTTTTTGTGGGCAAAAAAGATGGCGGTCTTCGTCCATGCATTGATTACCGGGGGCTGAACGAGATCACGGTTCGCAACCGATACCCGTTGCCTTTGTTGGATTCGGTGTTCACCCCCCTCCATGGAGCCAAAATCTTCACAAAGTTGGATCTTAGGAACGGCATTCAACACCCCGTTAGGTCATTTTGAGTACCTGGTCATGCCGTTCGGCCTCACTAACGCCCCCGCGACGTTCCAAGCTTTGGTTAATGACGTCTTGCGGGACTTCCTGCACCGATTCGTTTTTCATCTCCTCCAACTCCGTCGCTCCGGATCCGGCCAAGGTCGCAGCGGTGAGAGACTGGCCCCAACCTACGAGCCGTAGGAAGCTGCAACAGTTCCTCGGCTTCGCAAATTTTTACAGGAGGTTCATTAAGGGGTATAGTCAGGTAGTTAGCCCCCTGACAGCCCTGACCTCACCAAAAGTTCCCTTCACCTGGTCGGATCGGTGCGATGCCGCGTTCAGGGAGTTGAAACAGCGCTTCTCGACTGCACCTGTCTTGGTGCAGCCCGATCCTAGTCGCCAGTTTGTGGTTGAAGTGGACGCCTCTGACTCAGGGATAGGAGCCGTGCTATTCCAGAGCGGAGAGACCGATAAGGTTCTTCACCCGTGTGCCTATTTTTCCCGCAGGTTGACCCCAGCAGACCGGAACTATGACGTGGGCAATCGAGAGCTCCTTGCGGTGAAAGAGGCCCTTGAAGAGTGGAGACACCTGCTGGAGGGAGCGTCAGTGCCTTTCACGGTTTTTACTGACCACCGGAACCTGGAGTATATCAGGACCGCCAAGCGACTGAACCCCAGGCAAGCCTGCTGGTCAGTGTTTTTCGGCCGTTTTGACTTCCGGATCACCTACCGCCCCGGGACCAAAAACCAGAGATCGGATGCCCTGTCCCGGGTGCACGAACAGGAAGTCAAGACCGAGCTGTCGGATCCACCGGAACCCATCTTACCGGAGTCCACTATCGTGGCTACCCTAACCTGGGACGTGGAGAAGACCGTCCAGGAGGCCCTGGCATGGAGCCCGGATCCCGGAACAGGACCGAAAAACAGACTGTATGTCCCACCAGAGGCCAGAGCTGCCGTCCTGGACTTCTGTCACGGGTCCAAACTCTCCTGCCACCCAGGGGTGCGTAGGACCGTGGCAGTGGTCCGGCAGCACTTCTGGTGGGCGTCCCTGGAGACTGACGTCCGGGCTTACATCCAGGCCTGCACCACCTGCGCCAGGGGCAAGGCGGACCACCAGAAGGCACAGGGACTCCTACAGCCACTTCCTGTGCCTCGTCGCCCCTGGTCCCACATCGGTCTGGATTTTGTCACGGGCCTCCCGCCGTCCCGGGGGCACACCACCATTCTCACGATAGTGGACCGATTCTCCAAGGCGGCCCACTTCGTGGCCCTCCCGAAGCTCCCATCGGCCCAGGAGACGGCGGATCTCCTGGTCCACCATGTCGTCCGGCTGCATGGGATACCTACAGACATCGTTTCGGATCGTGGTCCCCAGTTCTCCTCGCAGGTGTGGAGAAGTTTCTGCCGGGAACTGGGGGCCACCGTGAGCCTCTCGTCTGGGTATCACCCTCAGACAAACGGACAGGCCGAACGGGCCAATCAAGAGTTGGAGCAAGCCCTTCGTTGTACTACCTCTGCACACCCAACGGCTTGGAGTGAACACCTGGCCTGGATCGAGTACGCGCATAACAGCCAAGTGTCCTCTGCCACCGGCCTCTCCCCGTTTGAGGTGTGTCTGGGGTACCAACCCCCTTTGTTTCCTGTGGTGGAGGGAGAGGTAGGTGTGCCCTCGGTCCAGGCCCACCTGCGGAGGTGCCGTCGGGTGTGGCGCACCGCCTGTTCGGCCTTGTTGAGGGCCCGGACGAGGGCAAAAGCCCATGCAGACCGTCGACGGTCCCCGGCCCCCGGCCCCCACATACCAGCCCGGGCAGGAGGTTTGACTATCAACCAAGGACATACCACTCCAGGTCGAGTCGCCGAAGTTAAAAGACCGCTACATCGGACCATTCACCATCCTCAGGGTCCTCAGTGCCACCGCAGTGAGGCTCCGACTCCCGGCCTCACTGCGGATCCATCCGGTCTTCCATGTCTCCAGAATAAAACCACATCACACCTCACCCCTCTGTGCACCCGGTCCGGCGCCGCCTCCTGCCCGTATTATCGACGGGGAGCCGGCTTGGACAGTACGCCGGCTCTTGGACGTCCGTCGAATGGGCCGGGGCTTTCAATATTTGGTGGACTGGGAGGGGTATGGACCCGAAGAACGCTCCTGGGTGAAGAGGAGCTTCATCCTGGACTGTGTTTGGTTGTGGCATTCACAATAGTAAAGTGTTCTAATTTAACTCCTTCTATTGTCCGTTCATTTATGCCCCCTGTTGTGGGTCCGTGTCACTACACTTTCCCAACAGACACATGGCAGCCCACCTGGAGTTTGCCAAAAGGCACCTGAAGAACTCTCAGACCATGAGAAACAAAATCCTCTGGTCTGATGAGACAAATATTGAACTCTTTGGTGTGAATGCCAGGCATCATGTTTGGAGGAAACCAGGCACCGTCTCTACAGTGAAGCATGGTGGTGGCAGCATCATGCTGTGGGAATGTTTTTCAGTGGCAGGAACTGGGAGACTAGTCAGGATTGAGGGAAAGATGAAACGCAGCAATATACAGAGACATCCTGGATGAAAACCTGCTCCAGAGTGCTCTTGACCTCAGACTGGGGCAACAGTTCATCTTTCAGCAGACAATGATCCTAAGCACACAGCCAAGATATCAAAGGAGTGGCTTCAGGACAACTCTGTGAATGTCCTTGAGTGGCTCAGCCAGAGCCCAGACCTGAATCCGATTGAACGTTTTTGGAGAGATCTGAAAATGGCTGTGCACTGACCCTCCTCATCCAACCTGATGGAGCTTGAGAAGTGCTGCAAAGAAGGATGGACAAAACTGCCCAAAGATAGGTGCACCAAGCTTGTGGCATCATATTCAAGAAGACTTGAGGCTGTATTTGCTGCCAAAGGTGCATCAACAAAGTATTGATCAAAGGGTGTGAACACTTATGTACATGTAATTTCTTAGTTTTTTTAAATTATTATTATTTTATAAATTTGCAAAAAAAAAACAAAAAAAACAAAAAAAAAATTTTTCATGTTGTCATTATGGGATGTTGTGAGTAGAATTTTGAGGGGAAAAAATAATTTACTCCATTTTGGAATACAGCTGTAACATTTCAATTTCAATTTGTTTCATTTTATATGGCGCCAAATCACAACAAAGCTGCCTCAAGGCACTACATACAAGTAAGGTTTAACCTTACCAACCCAACCCAATATACCAACATAAAATGTGGACAAAGTGAAGTGCTGTGAATAATTTCCGGATGCACTGTACTTTAATAGGCTCAGGTTTACTACAAGTTCCTCTTTTACTGTTTACTTTTCCCTTGATTACCTTTTTTCTTTCAGCTGGCACAGCTTTGTCCATGGTTGGACAGATATCAGATAGTTATAATTACACAGTTAAGTGTTAAATCTTAAATGGCACATCAAAACAATATTTGACTGTGCAACTTGGTCACTAATTTTATGTAAATGCCTTGAATCCAAAGTATAACAGCTTTTGTCTTTCATGTAGAGCAACCTTCAAGTTCCATAGAAAATGTTAAAGGACATGTCGCACCAAAATTATAACAATTTAGATTTAGGTTGTTAGTGGCCGTCCGATGATCCACCGAGATTATGTTGTGCACTTACGTGACCGATTTCAAAGTATATGGCATTTGCAGCAAACAGCTATGGAGACTTATGAAAACAAAGTACCCGTGAGTACTTGAGTGTTTCCAACAAGTGACGTAGCTACTGGAAGTGTCCCAGTGTGCGCTTCAATGGAATGTAGGTGCTAACGTTAAAAACTGATGCACAGATCAATTCTCCAGTTGACATAAGTGTGATGCTGTGTTATGATGACTCGTTTTTAAGTGAAAACTGTTGATTTTGATGCAGTCATGATAAAAGCAGCAGCCCTGAGAAGTGCACCTGTGGCCATGAGTCATAATGGCAGCCTGTCAATAACAATCTCTGCTGGAGGATCAGCTTTGAGCACAATTAATTATGAGTGTTGTTATCAATAAAATCTAAAAAAAAAAAAAAAAAACATCTGCTTCCGGGGAAAAAACATTATGGAGATGTTCATGTTCACAGTGGCAGGAGCCTCTCATCAGCTGCACAGCACGCGTGCACACACACACACACGCACACACACACATTCCAGCTCCAAATTCACACTCAAAGTAAAAAAAAAAAAAAAAGCTTCCCACAAAACACAAAAGAGGTAAAATCCTGAGCATGCCAGACTCACCTAGAGGTAGATATTTTTTCCAAATGTAAACTCCACACGATTAAAGCCCCCATGCACGCATGCGCAATAGTTGGCTGCTCCTCTGCCTTTAGTTCTCTCATGATTGTGGCACATAAAGTCCATTAACTCCTGGAAACAATGTATTCTGACTTTTTCCAATGTACATTGTAACAAATCCATCTCCCTATCAGGAAGTCTAAATCAGCATCATCCCATGTCCATGTACACAGCTTCAGTAAACCAGCATCCACACATACAGCGCATCACCACAATTTGGGTTCCAAAATCTGACACTCTGAAAAAGTTAAGCGTTTCGGGGTGAAGTGTGTCGTCTCCTGTCTGTAAATCCTCTGTAAATCCAAGCCATCACTTTCGAACGAAAGCTTAGAATCTTCGTTTTCAGATGGAGCAGGTTTCTTTCCCTTTGTGTGTCAGTCATCAGGATGTTTCTGCTTATTCTAAAATGTGTGTCACACGGCAACAAATGCCGAAAATTGATGCGTGAGACTTTTCCAGAAATGCACCTGCTAACACTCAGAGTGAGAGGAATAAAATACATCAGCGATCACTAATTATTAGCACATGTGTGTAGAGTCTTTTATGTTGTCTTGCTAACTGGGACATGAAAAGATGTGCGACATGTCCTTTTAACCAATGAGAAGAAAATATTTTTTATACATGTGAATCATATTTTGCCCTGACTGGAAAATCACTTTTTCTGCTATTAACAAGTGTCTCCATATCTGAAAGTCTGCAATCCTTTTGCTGTGGTTTTAGGTTTATGCTTAAATGTGCAAATCATTAAGGAATTATTTAAAATACTTATTCTTTCAAAAAACAAAGTAGGCCACGTAACAAAAAGCACAGGTCAAAGAGTCTGAAGAAAAGAAAAGGAACTAAAGCTGAGGTATCATTGCTGATATTTGATATCCAGATTAATAAATAGAATACCCAATTGGGGCCCCAAAATGGTTGTAATCTGTGGTAAACAGAGCATTGTAAAACGCTTCGAGCAATTGGGAAAGTTTCAGACATATTTTAAAAATTGAAGCCCTGGGTGCTAAAAGTGCTGAAGTCACATTTTTAGACAATTCAAGTTAATTCAAGTTAAGCATAGAAACATGTTTTCATTTACCTAAGTCCACATTATAAATATTGTTAACAGAAAAGGTGCCTATGTGTCTTTTCTCCATTATGCAAACAATGGGTTATCATATTCTGGTACACAAGAAGTATCCATGTCCAATGTTTCAGTGCTAAAAGTGCCTTAGTCTGAAAAGTACTTGAAAATTTCACTGTTTACTCAGGATGAAAATTTTGTCTAAATAACTAATTTTCTAACTCCAAGTGCTTTCCCAGTTTCCATGCCAGGAGTATTGAAGTACTAGCCAGGTGCAAAAAGTACCTAAGTCCTAAAACAAAAATGCCACTATCTCACAAGTGATGAGGTTTCAAAATGCTGAAAACCTGCCTGCATACAATTCAAACATCAGGCATTACTATGCAATGCATTAAAACAGAAAACACTTTTAATGGATGATTTTATGACTCGTGATATTTTCAGATTTGATTTTCTCAGAATAGGCATTTTGTGATTTCAGTATGTTTACCACCAGGCTCTTCAATGTATAACGTTGGGACATAGCATTAGCCACAAACCGTGAATATGGGATGTAATTTGTGAAGATAGGTGGTAATATTTAGCAAAAAATAAGGGCATCTTGAAATAAATCAATTCTGCTTGAATGTAGATTTGGCTGCTCAGTTATTTTGGTGCCAGGCTATAGCTTATGTTAAAATTAAAGCCTGTCAGGTTAATGCTCAGTTGACATCATTGGTTGATGTTTATTTGATGTTCAATTTATTTTTTTGACTTTTATTTATTGCCCTCTGGGCCAGAGGAAGATTGAGTTGTTCAGCTTTCTGCAGGACAGGGGAGATCAGGTGGAAGTGGGAATGACTGGACCTCTTACATCAAGTTGTAGTTCTGAGCAGTAAGGAGTGTGAGCGAAACTGGAAGAAGAAGAAGAAGAAGAAGAAGAAGAAGAAGAAGAAGAAGAAGAAGAAGAAGAAGAAGAAGAAGGGCCTTTATTATCATTGCACATACTACAAAAGTTGTCCTCTGAATTTAACCCATCCTAATTACAGTTAGACACAATCCAACCACTAGGAGCAGTGGGCAGCCACAATCTTGCGCAAGGGGTTCAACTCCAGATGTAGAGACGCTGCCTTGGTCAAGGGCAGAGAAAGGAGCAGCCCCTAAATAAACGTGTTTTTGATAGTAGAAAGAAACTAGCATGCCCTGAGGAAACCCACACAGACCTGGGAGAAACATGGAAACTCCACACAGAAAGGACCAGGCGGGAAGCAATCCCAGGACCACCTTGCTATGAGGCAACAGTGCTAACCAATAGTCCACAGTGCCACATGGGCAGGGTACATAGGCAGGCTGCTGCTCAGAAGCAAAATAACCCCCCTCAGCAACTGGTACAGAGACCACTCATGGGACTGGAACCTATTGCTTGAACGCAGAAGATACAGCAATTTTGAGAACCAAGAATAATGGGGCATTAACCTTGGGGCCGACCAGCAATCAGCACCAGGGAATTGGCCAAGAGAAATGGATTAATGCAAGATCCACAAACTTCTTAAAACCAAGGCTCTAAGAATCAAACTGCAAAGATGTATCTTCTAAATAGTGAACCTAGATTGCCTGAAGTGCACTGTGGACCAAATCCCGAGAGAAAAAAAACAGGCTCGAGTGTGAGGGAAAGATGAGATGATATTGGGGCTGGAACAGGAACACACACTGGACCTAATGTTGGGAAATAGTGGCTTGAATATAATAGAAGTTGGGTTCATGACCAGAAGGTTATAGGCACAAATGTGGATGTGTAACAGAGGCCAGCAGGTGTCGCTGTGCAGATGTCGTTAGTAAACCTCACTCCCAACAAATCAAAAGGATTCTCTGGTCACAAGGCCAGAGCCCTAGGTTTTAGCCTTCTGGTTAGAGTCCAACTCCCATGCCGAGGATCGTGAGTTCGCGTCTCGAGGGGAGCGAATAGGTGGAGTCATAACAGCACAACACAAAGTGCAGCTGCTACAGTGGTGCTGTGACCTGGATGGGAGTGAGTTTAGGGGGGTGAGTGTAACGGAGGCCAGCAGGTGTCGCTGTGCAGATGTAGTTACTAAACCTCACTCCCAACAGCTCAAAAGGATTCTCTGGTCACAAGGCCAGAGCCCTGGGTTTTAGCCTTCTGGTTAGAGAGTCCAACTCCCATGCCGAGGATCGTGAGTTCGCATCCCGTGGGGAGCGAATGGGCGAAGACATAACAACACAACACAGAGTGCAGCTGCTACAGATGTGTAAGGTGAAAACAGTAGCCTACTTGTGCGCAGCTTGCATGGCCACACTCCGATATCATTGCATACGTGTGTTTGAGAATAGGTGACTGTAACATATTATAAATCACTTTGACGCCAAGGCACCATACAGGAGCAAGGTTTAAACCTTACCCACCCCATGAGCCAAGCACATTGGTGACAGTGGTAATGATAAACTCCCTCAGGTGTTTTTTGAGTAAAGGAAGAAACCTCAACCAGACCACAATCAGTAGGGTGACCACCTATTTTGGCCATACTAACAAAATAAGACAAACACAGAATTGTCAGAACATGCAGTGATAGAAGTGGTGTAGCTAAGCAACCATATATAGTCCAGAGTTCACAATGACAGATGGCCTGCAAGGAGAACCCAGAGGTGAAGACCGGAGTCCCATGCGCACTAGTTAATAGGTGATAGAATCAATGCCAGATCAGTCATTGAAATTAGGACATTTTCCAGTTCTAACCCCAACCAAGAGCTGCTCCAAACACCCAACAAAGTGCCCTATATCCCACAAGCATGTATCTACCAGAATCCTAAATTGATTCTGATACTAAATTCATTGTAATTAACAGGGGATGGGCAACATTGTTGAATCTAGTTTGTATTGTTACATTGGACCCAAATGGTGACAAGTTTTTATTGCCACCTACCTGCCATATCTTCATTAATGATAATATTTGCTGATAGTCTAATAGCAAACAACTCAGCCACACACTGTTGTGCCTGTAGGAAATGCAGAGTCAGGCTAGCCAATGATTAAACAAATGGAAGAGCAAGAGGCCAACAGATAAGGTCAGGGGTCCCATACTATAAGTGATAAAGGTCCGGAAGGGTTCAGGTTTCCTTTGTGAAAAGTACCATCGGATTTGACTGATTAACACCACTTTGAGCAGAGGAAAGGAATTTTTTTTCTCATCAGTGAATTTACAAGGTACTTGGCCAAACCTGCTTTAAAATCCCAGAGGTCTGATGGGTTTTTGCACTGAGAAGGTCACATAGATATCTGTCATCATTTATGGTCCAGATGTTCAACGTTTGATGTAACTTGCAGTTTAGTGGAGCAGTTCACACACATGCATAATGACTTTTATTAGTTGGGTTTGGCAACAGTGGTAACTGTTGGCAACAGTTTAGTTGCAAATGATCAGCTTGTTGCACCCCAATTTTTAAAGTCATTCTAAGGTCCCAGGAAGGTCCAGTAGTGATGGTAAAATGAAACATTGCTCAAGTCAAAGTGAGAAGTTGTGGCCTAAAGGTGAGAAAAGAACCTTGTGATTGGGAAATCATAGATTTGATCCCCTAATTGGAGTTTAAAAAGTTGCAGGTGAAGAACAGGAGTTACTGTATTTGACTTTATGAAATTTCTAAGGTGTCCAAGTTGCTTCCCATGTTTATCCGAGTGCCTTTCATGGTGGTTTTGGACAGTGGTGTATCTGTATTTGTCTGACTGTTCATGGTGTGGGTGAAGTTTATACCTTGCTTGTCTATAGCACTTTGAGATCACTTATGTTGTGATTTAACACTTTATAAATAATTGAAGGGTTCAGACACAAAATCCAGTGAGTCCATTTTTAAAATGGAGAACAATGCAGTTTAAAATGGCAATTTAAAGGAAAATGCACAAATAAATAAATAAATAAAAGCTATGCGGGTAGCATGGTGGATTAGTGGTTAGCACTGTTGCCTCACAGCAAGAAGGTCATGGGATCACTTCCCACCATGGCCTTTCTGTGTGGAGTTTGCATGTTCTCCCCGTGTTTAGGTGGGTTCCTCCGGGTGCCTCGGCTTCCTCCCACATCCAAAGATATGCAACTTAGGTGGATTGGAAACTTTAAATTGTCTGTAGGTGTGCGTGCACGTGTGAATGTGTTTGTTTGTCAACATGTGGCCCTGTGACAGACTGGCGTCCTGTCCAGGGTGTACTCCGCTTCTCACCCTATGACTGCTGGAATAGGCTCCACACCCTTGCCCCACCTTTCTGGAATGTCTTTGGACACCACTGCTGTAGGATGTCCTCCTGCACCCTCTAGGTAGGACATGCTGAAGATGTTCTCCTGCACCCTGTAGGTAGGGCATGCTGAAGATGTCCTCCTGCACCCTCTTGGAAACATTGTAATACGTCCTCCTGCACCCTCTTGGAAACTTTGTAGTATGTCCTCCTGCACCCTCTTCAACACACTGTAGGATGTCCTCCTGCACCCTGTAAGTAGGACATGCTGAAGATATCCTCCTGCACCCTTTTGAACACGCTGTACTTAGGTCATCCTCTTGCACTCTCTAGGACAGTGGTTCTCAATGACCAGCTAACCTAGACATTTTCCATTTCTCCCTGCTCTGTCACAAGCTGATTAGCTTATTCAGGTGTCTGTTAGTACTTGATTGGTTACAGAGAGATATGGAAAATGTTTAGGTTAGGTGGTCCTTGAGTACTGGATTGAGAACCACTACTCTAGGACATGCTGTAGGATGTTGCCCTGTATGGCCTAGGTCATCTTCTTACTCCCTCTTGGACATGCTGTAGGATGTTGCCCTGCATCCTTTTGGCCATCTTCTTGCACCCTTCAGGACATGCTGCAGTATATCCTGTAGCTATAGAATGTTCTGTCCCCACTAGGACATCTATGACACATAGATGAAGATGACAAGTCCAGGTGCTTGTATGAAGCTCATGTTTCAGGCCTCAAACTACACTCAAACTTTCTGCAAGAACATCAAAGTGGTGATAAATACAATTAGATAATGATTTGTTAATTTCTGTATTATGGGATCTGTTCTGCAGATCAATGGTGAAATTGGATGCATCATGCTGGGCCCTTCCTGCACTTATGCCACCTATCACCTGGTGGAGTAAGTATGATTTTATTTCCCTTTAATCACATTTCATGTCACAGCTGACTGACATTTGTTTCGTCCCGTGTCCGTTTCAGTGAAAAAATCGGCCTAAATCTGAGTATTCCTGTCATCTCTGCCGGGAGCTTTGGCCTCTCATGTAACTACCAACCCAAACTGACCCGACTTCTGCCTCCAGCACGCAAGATCTCAGATTTTCTTATCAACTTCATGAATAAAACATTGCCATTTAAGGATTCTTGGAATCGGGTCTATGTTTACAAGAACAGCAATGCAAGCGAAGATTGCTTCTGGTGAGACCACCTTAGGTTTATCCAGCTCTGTTCTCTTCAGCACGTATTACTCTGACTTAGTCAATCTCCTTCTAGGTACATTAATGCCTTGGACGCCCGCTCGTCAAGCTTTGCCACAAATACAGCCAGAACAATTCTGCAAAAGGAGGACGAACTGCTGGAAAAACTCACTGTTTTGCAAAGACACAGCAACAGTGGGTATCTGCTACTGCATTCGTAAATGAACTACACAAAAAAACATTTAAAGCTGCAGTTGTGTGGGATGTTTTTACTAGCATAAATGGAACATAGCATGCATACCCATCAGTTTGTTACAGTCTACCCACAATAATGCCTCAATGTTTTTAAGCCCTTCATAACTACATGGCAGTGGGCCCCTTTAGGGAGGTCACCATGTTGCGTTGCCATGTTGATACGGTAGCCCAAAAGAGGCATACTTACTCCACCTTAAGCCCTGGTCCCACCGAATAATGAATGATGAATAATGAGCCACGTAGCATATTTTGTTTTGGTACAAGTCCAGTTATTCAACAATCGTGGGAGAATAGTGGCTCTTAGAGGCTCTTAGAGGCAGAATATTTGGCTAAAGAGGCTCATCTCTGAGCGTGGCACTAATTTTAAGAAGTTCAAAACTTAGCAAAAACACCGTGGGGCAGTTTGTGTACGGGGTACTACGTAGGACAAATGAGGATGTTAGAGGCATGTTTGTGCTGAGGACGAGGCTGTTAGAAGCCCATTATCCGACTACCTGGTGGCTATGAGGACAGGACAGGCTATTTTTGGACAGGCTATTTTGGCTCCACTCTCTCGCGCACTTCGTCGTGACAATCCCACCTGCTTTGTGCTCTGGCTGCTGTATATAAAATAATGATTTCATAGTGGATTAATCATTTTTGTCTCAGAGTTGGCTGTTGAAAACACCTCTAATCACTTCTGGAATTATAGAAGGCTGTTTCAGCTTGACTGGAACTTTTTTCCTCTCTCTTTCCTGCACTTCATGAGGTGGACAACATATTTGGAACAGTCTAAAAGGTAATTATTTGTACTTTATATATTGTAATAGCTTGGTAATACAGTTGCATGTTCATTCCTTCTTACGAGCAGCTTTAAAAGTATGTTTATCATCTCGTTATAATCAATCAGATGAGCTCTACTGTGATGCGGTGCGCTGACGCAATCACTCGCACTCACAGAGTTTTTAATTGTTCGCGCAATGTTTATATTCATGGCTCTTTATTCGAATAATAACTGAAATTTCTGACAAATCCATACATGGCTTACTATTCATGACTTTATTATTCGGTGGGACCAAAGCTTTACACATTTTACAGCGGAAACCTGAAGAAAAATAAAAAAGAAAGAAGACCTATCAGTGGTTATTTCCCCATACCCTGTTTACTGGTTGCAAATGCAAGCAAACAAGTTTGAGAAACCTAACTTTTGTGAAATGAAGGATCAGACACATTTGTTTTCACAAGTGAAGGTAAGGTAACATGGATCCACATTACTTAAAAAAGGGAAAATAAGAAGGGAAACAAAATCACGACTGGCAACAGCATAATGCAGTTTGCAACCTCACTATGATATGCCAGTAAATCCTGCACAATTTAGCTTTAAAATAGTTTTCAGTTATTTGCATTTTTGTTCTGTTCTGCCATTCATTTTTAATGATTTAATTCATTAATGTACATTTTCTTCAAACAAAACAAATGTCACAGGAGTCTGCCCCTTTGTTGTTCTGAAATCTGCAGGAAAATAATTGCTGTAAAATTAAAATATTGCCACCAATACTGCATACTTTATAGTATACTTTGTATACTACCCTATACAAAGAAATGGCTCATTGTTACAGTGAAACTCATTTGCTTATTTAAGTTTTCATCCTGTGTGGGACCAATGACGAAGTCTCTTCAATAAAGAGGAAGGCGGAACAGAGCAAGAAGGGCCCAATTCATAAAGACACCATTTTCATTCTTCTCGACATCTTCAAGTAAGCTCGGCTACAACTTTACTCTTAAGACTTTGTGCCGTTTCTTTAAAGCTCCATCAGTCATTCAATACTGAATCAGGGCTCAAAATGTGCCACAAAAAGCCACTGTGTTCCAAATAATAATCTTTATCTTCCACAAGCCAAGAGTATTACATCAATACAACATCCAGTTACGGTATGGAAGATGTCCTGGTGGTCACCCTCCCGAAGAGGATCCACAACATCACGGTGAGCTGCAGCTTGAAATTCATCAGCGGACTGATGCAAACCTTGTGTACTCTGCACACATGGGATATATCCGTGCCTATTGGTTTTTGAGATTTAGCAGAAAATTTGTGTTTCGCGCCATGTTTTTCTTGACCTTGACCTCTGTCCAATCCTTCCTTTACAATACGCTGCTTTGCTGGTGTGCAGCGTAACAAGAGCATGTAGGTGAAGATTATGCACACTGTTCTCTGGCTATTTTTTCTTCCTCTGTACGAGGTCTATTAGACAATAAACTGACCCTTTTATTTTTTTTTGAACTATATGGATTTGAATGACGTGCGATTCCATCAATCATGCTTGAACCCTCGTGCGCATGCGTGAGTTTTTTCACGCATGTCGGTGACGTCATTTCCCTGTGGGCAGGCCTTTGACATGCGCGCAAATTCGAAAAAAAACAGATTCGCCGAGTCGTCCGTTAAGGTTTCCAACGGAGGTGTTTTTCCTGTCGCGACCCCCCGCGGTCGGGTCCGGCTCGACATGCGACTCTGCCCGCACGTTCTTTCATTACAAAATGTCCGTTAACAATGGAATGTCCGAATAAACTCCTCATGCCGACTTCTTCTGAAAGTTCTCTGTTCTCTGACGACTTACTGGGTCAACAGAGCCTGAAAAGTTTTCAACTTGAAACGGCGAGACGCTGCCGCCTCGAAGCGCAGATCGCCGTCAGGTGCCGTGGGCCGTCCTTACGGCGACACTACCAGACCAAAATCTCTCATCAGCCGTTAAAATTTTTACCGAAAACCAGCTGAATTTATCAAATGGTGTCCACTTAGTTGTGCCTTACAGTTTTGAAAAAATTTTGATCAAACAAAGCAGCAGTCTCTGAGCCATTCCTAAACAATGAAAAAAACGACGAGAGGGTGGGCGACTCCTCAATCAAAGACTGCCCACAGGCGAATGACGTAATCGACAGGCGTGAAAAAACTCTCGCATGCCCACGAGGGTTCAAGCATGTCTGATGTAATCAGACGTGATTCAAATCCATATGGTTTTTGAAAAAAATAATAAGGTCGGCTACTTTTCTAATAGACCTCGTATATCACTTTGACCTGCAGATTAATGACTATGTTGCTGGATATCATGATGGGGTTTTGCTGTTTGGCCAAGTGGTGAGAGAGAAGAAACTCCAAAAGCAGCACAACAGGGCGTCAACCGATGTATCGCTGGTTTATAAAGAGTTTGGGAGCACCTCTTTTTACGGTACAGATTGTACAACATTTAACTTATGTTGGCTTGATGTCAGCAACACAATGGTTGGCCATACTGTCAAACAAAGGTCAATGCTGTGTAGTCCCGCTCCGAAAATTGTTACAGATCCAGAAATGCAAATCAAAGTTGAAATTATTAAATAAAGTATTTTAATAATTCATAGTGTTTTGCAAGCATTTCAGGTAGATTTAATTTGCCCAGTGTGCTTTTTGTTCTATGAAAAGCAGGACTGTAGGTATCGCATGTGTTAACTAGCAATAAAGTGGCATTAAAATTTAAAACACAATATTCCATAAAAAGAAGGAGTGCAAAAACAAAGAAACAAACAAAAAAACGACAAAGAAACAAAGACCCAACAGTATTTAAGAAAAGACATTTTGAAAATAACATTTTGGGAATCAGTTTTTCTGAGACAAAAACAAACAAACAAAAACATGCCATTTCAGAATGAACCTTCCCTTGAATATTCTATCGGACAAAATTCTTCTGGGCTCCACTGTGATTGTGAATGAAAACAATGCAGCATTTGTTCCGATTCTGGCTGAGAACACAGCTTTACTTTTGTTTTTGAAAGAGTTGCCAGGTATATGCTTTATAATTCAGGCAGTTGCCAGGTCTGCACTTTATAAACCAGCCTGATAGGAGGCATGATGGAGTAAACCCTTTCATTTCATTTTTGCACTTCTTCTGAATGGTGGGCGATCGTAATAGAATGGTACCCTGTAGAATAGGGGTGTAATAAAATACTTAAAAAAAAAAAAAAAACAGTGAGTAACTGCATTCTGCGAACTCTTAGTTACGATCAGACGTATAAGAGGCGGAGTCACTGGGCTTAGCTACTGTCACTCAAAGCAACCATGCCCATAATTATGCAGAACTATGTGGCTTAAAACATCTGAAACTAAAGTGTTAGAAAAAAATGTCATATATAGAGACCAAAACTGGTTTTTGTACCAGGCTATTAACATTTATTTCTGCTCCAAAGTCTGTGCTCAGCCTAAGTCCAGTCCAATTACTGCCAGGGTCTTCAAATTCACAGGGAACATTCTTGGTACACAGACCTTGGACAATTTCAAAGATAGCTAACCTTGACCTATTTTAAGAGGTCAAAAGGTCACATTCTGTTTCCTATTTTTATCCTCATACTAATTAGGGTATTTTAGCATTGTGTTATATTTGAGGATGCAGATACTGGGTCACTGGGTGCAAAAATGAGGGGAATCAATGATGCTTTGTGTGTTTTTTCAGACCCCTTGTTTCTTAATGTTAAACAAACAACTAAGATAACAAAAACAAATTTCTGGATCCGTCCACTGATAATCAATTATTTTGCATAACTCTAATAGGCATCTCCTAGTCTAATCCAAACCAAAGACGTGTGGACTACATATCTGTGATTTTATTTTTAAATGGATTCACTTTGCAAATCTAACCATTACATCTGCATTTAAGATTTATTTATTTCTCTTTGCAGGTTTGGGAGGACATTATGTGCTTGATGAGTACGGAGACAGGGATGTTAACTTATCAATAATTTATACATCAAAAACCACCAAGCAGGTGAGGCTTCCTTCAGTCATTACCATGGTTACAGATTCAACTAAACATCACAGCTTTTGTATTTCACCATAGAGCTCTGCTAATGTTCTCTCTCCTTTCCAGTACGAGATCCTAGGTGTATTTGATACATCACTGAATGAAACCAACGTAAGAGATTCAAACCCTGAGTTACCCTGGGACGGCAACCGTTTACCTAAAGATAAGACCCAATATGAATCAGGTAACACATACACACTCACAAATAGTTTAATACAAATTTAGTCAGAGTGTACATCTGAGTAAAAGTAGAGCGCAGACCAGGGGAAGGAACAGTTCAAATCTAGATCTCTACACAGATTTGGTCCAAACTGCATGTAGAAAATCAGTCATGTGACACACAACACCTTCAGGGATTATCAGAATAGACATAATAGTTTTTCCAGTATTTAATTTTTTTAATTATCTGTACAGTGTCAAAACATACTTACCTTTGCCAAGGATTAGCTAGGTGACAAGATTTTGAGCCAGATCTACTCAACAAAAATATAAACGCAACACTTTTGGTTTTGCTCCCATTTTGTATGAGATGAACTCAAAGATCTAAAACTTTTTCCACATACACAATATCACCATTTCCCTCAAATATTTTTCACAAACCAGTCTAAATCTGTGATAGTGAGCACTTCTCCTTTGCTGAGATAATCCATCCCACCTCACAGGTGTGCCATATCAAGATGCTGATTAGAAACCATGATTAGTGCACAGGTGTGCCTTAGACTGCCCACAATAAAAGGCCACTCTGAAAGGTGCAGTTTTATCACACAGCACAATGCCACAGATGTCGCAAGATTTGATGGAGCGTGCAATTGGCATGCTGACAGCAGGAATGTCAACCAGAGCTGTTGCTCATGTATTGAATGTTCATTTCTCTACCATAAGCCGTCTCCAAAGGCGTTTCAGAGAATTTGGCAGTACATCCAACCAGCCTCACAACCGCAGACCACGTGTAACCACACCAGCCCAGGACCTCCACATCCAGCATGTTCACTTCCAAGATCGTCGGAGACCAGCCACTTGGACAGCTGCTGAAACAATCAGTTTGCATAACCAAAGAATTTCTGCACAAACTGTCAGAAACCGTCTCAGGGAAGCTCATCTGCATGCTCGTCATCCTCATCGGGGTCTCGACCTGACTCCAGTTCGTTGTTGCAACTTCGCACAGCCATTGAAGAGGAGTGGACCAACATTCCACAGGCCACAATTGATAACCTGATCAACTCTATGCGAAGGAGATGTGTTGCACTGCATGAGGCAAATGGTGGTCACACCAGATACTGACTGGTATCCCCCCCCCCCAATAAAACAAAACTGCACCTTTTAGAGTGGCCTTTTATTGTGGGCAGTCTAAGGCACACCTGTGCACTAATCATGGTGTCTAATCAGCATCTTGATATGGCACACCTGTGAGGTGGGATGGATTATCTCAGCAAAGGAGAAGTGCTCACTAACACAGATTTAGACTGGTTTGTGAAAAATATTTGAGGGAAATGGTGATATTGTGTATGTGGAAAAAGTTTTAGATCTTTGAGTTCATCTCATACAAAATGGGAGCAAAACCAAAAGTGTTGCGTTTATATTTTTGTTGAGTATATATGATCTAGATATGGGACATAGAAAGTGGCAGCACGGTGGATTAGTGGTTAGCACTGTTGCCTCACAGCAAGAAAGTCATGGGTTCGATTCCCACCTGTGGCCTTTCTGTGTGGAGTTTGCATGTTCTCCCTGTGTTTGCATGGATTTCCTCCCACATTTAAAGACATGCAGGTTAGGTGGACTGGAAACTTTATAATTGTCCAGGTCTCCCTAGCAAAAGAGGTCTTGATCTCAATGGGACTAACCTGCTTAAATAAAGGTTACATTAAATTTAAAACGTTTGGTGTCCGGATTGTGCAGCACCGAGTCAGACAGCCACCGAGCTACATTTACCGCTTTCACTATTGGCTTGTAAAATATGAAATCGTTCTTTGTGTGATTGAATAAAGAATTAAACCTCTTGAAACTCCAATGTGCTGTCATATGATGGAAGAGACATCTCCATGTCAATAAACTGTTGAGGGTGAACTGTGACTCTCATTCCTATGAATAACTAATGAGGCTGACAGGAATACTGGTTTTGTTAATCCTTAATAAAATACCAGCTGACACCATGGACACCATGTAATAATACGTCCCAATTCTAATGAAGTTGGAATGTTGTGTGAAATGTAAATAAAAACAGAATGCAATGATTTGCAAATCCTCTTCAGCCTATATTCAATTGAATACACCACAAAGTCAAGATATTTAATGTTCAAACTGATAAACTTTATTGTTTTGTGCAAATATTTGCTCATTTTGAAATAGATGCCTGCAACACGTTTCAAAAAAGCTGGGACAGTGGTATGTTTACCACTGTGTTACATCACCTTTCCTTCTAACAACACTCAATAAGTGTTTGGGAACTGAGGACACTAATTGTTGAATCTTTGTAGGTGGAATTCTTTCCCATTCGTGCTTGATGTATGACTTCAGTTGTTCAACAGTCCGGGGTCTCCGTTGTCGTATTTTGTGCTTCATAATGCGCCACACATTTTCAATGGGCAACAGGTCTGGACTGTAGGTAGGCCAGTCTAGTATCCGCACTCTTTTACTATGAAGCCACGCTGTTGTAACACGTGCAGAATGTGGCTTGGAATTGTCTTGCTGAAATAAGCAGGGACATCCCTGAAAAAGACGTTGCTTGGATGGCAGCATGTGTTGCTCCAAAGCCTGGATGTACCTTTCAGCATTGATGGTACCATCACAGATGTGTAAGTAGCCCAAGCTATGTGTGGTGCATATTTTGGAATCTGTACATATAATTTTGAAAACCCAAAATAAATTACAACTTCTGCACAGAATTATTCTTTTTTCTATTACATTTCAAAGAAAAGATTACAAGCCCAATGTCTACACTCTAAAACAATGCAGCTGCATTTAGTTATGTCCACTTGCTAACTCTCTTTAACATAAAGTGCTCTTGCAAATTTTTGATGTTGAACTCAACTTTATAAGTTGAGTTGAGTTGTAAAGTTGAGTTCAACATCAAAACTTGTAAGAGCTCTTTATGTTAAAAAGAGGTAGCAAGTGAACATAATGCAGCTACAATGTTTTAGAGTGTATGATAATGAGTGCACTTTATGTAAATGTCTGAACACACCTGTAACTCATATATTATAATTATTTGGGCTTGTTTGGATATTTTGGAAGAGGGTATTAGGTGGACTCTCTAAGTGGAGCTTCTGGATCTGTTTCATAGGATTATTTTCATTATTTCAACCATGCACTTCAACAACTTTCATATATATGTAAGCTTGCCAGAATCATACATACCCCTCGGCACCTCTTGTGTAATTTCATGTTAATATTTGTGGTTGTGTGTGCTTTCAGACATAAGTACACAGAAAATCATCATGATCGTCTTGAGTGTCACCGTTGTCGTGATGACCGGCATCGCTCTCATCTTCTACAGGTAAACAGCAGCTGTGTTTGACAGCGGCACCACAGGTGCTACGTGTGACACCGTACTGTAGGTTTCACTTTGAGAAAGCTGATAGGACGTGTAGAGTATCATGTGACTGAAATCACAGATGTACAGTGGGGAAAATAAGTATTTGATCCACTGTCAGTTTTGCAGGTTTTCTACCTACAAAGAAGGAGAGGTCTGTAATTTTTATCGTAGGTACTCTTCAACTTTGAGAGACATAATCTAAAAAAAATATCCAGAAAATATCCAGAAGCCCTCCTATTCTGCCCTCTTTACCTGTATTAATTGCAACTGTTTGAACTTGTTACCTGTATAAAGACACCTGTTCACACACTCAATCAATCACACTCCAACCTGTCCACCATAGCCAAGACCAAAGAGCTGTCTAAGGACATCAGGGACAACACTGTAGACCTGCACAAGGCAACACAACACAAATACAAGATGACTGTCAATCTCCCTCGGTCTGGGAGTCCATGCAAGATCGCACTTTGTGTGGTAAGGATGATTCTGAGAAAGCTCAGAACTACACGGGAGGACCTGGTCAATGATCTGAAGAGAGCTGGGACCACAGTCACAAAGATTACATTAGTAACACACGATGCCGTCATGGCTTAAAATCCTGCAGGGCAGCAAGGTCCCCCTGCTCAAGCCAACACATGTCCAGGCCCGTTTGAAGTTCACCAGTGACCATCTGGATGATCCAGAGGAGGCATGGGACCGACGCCGTTGTATACAACGGCTAAGACCAAGCTTTACTAAATTATAAATAACGTTTTAATGATATGAGATAGAAACTTACTTTTTTGCTGAAAAGTTAACTCTGCGGACTTTCGAGTCAGCCATCGGCCATCTTTGTACTCCTCATAGAAGCTGTGTGATGACGTCCGCAATGTGAGTGTCCAATCGGAACTGGTTCAACGTCAGATGGTTTTTCAAAATCCAATCGTAGGGCAGATTTACCTCACGTGAAAAGCCAAAGATCGTTTTCAGGAGTGATATGTTACTACTTGGCCCGTTTGAATAGCCCCCTGGGTGCTCCAATGAGTACATACTATTGGTCTCCAATGCGCCCTGTGCCATTACGCACAGCAATCAGTGAAAGCTGACGGAGCAGACGGAGAGCCTCTGATGACAATCTCACATGCTCAAACAAAGAGTGTGTAACTATCAGGATTGTGCCACTAGTTTGCATGTGAATGTTATTGGATAACTCTGTTGCTTTCTCGGTGTAAAGCACTGTTTACCATATCAGTGGAGCAAGGGGGAGGGCCACTCCTCAGGCTGTAAAGAGCCAAAGTGGGCCAAAGTGTGAATGAAAGCTGCTTTGGGAGCAGCATGGAACACTCCAAAACACAGTAGAAGTAGATGTTTGTGATGTAACCTTTGTGTAATAGCAGACAGAAATTGCTTTGAGATGAATCAAACAAAACACATAGACCATTTTATATATATTGTTCACAACGTGCATTTGTGTTTATTGTTTGAACCTTTTTGTTGTACAGTCTTTCACACAAGACATCAAATTACCTTTATAAAGTGTAAAAACAGTTGTTTATTATAGTTTGCTGTGTGTTTTGAATAAATGTGTGTGGAAAATTATTTTCCACTTTACTTTTTCCTTTCTTATTTCTGATTGTAAACCTTTATTACACTTATAAAACACAACAAAAGCATATATATTATGAAAGCACAGTTTGTCCTGAGAAAAAAGAGACATAAAACTTGATTGTGGGATGCAGGGAGAACTGTTAACAGCAATAATAAAACATTTATGCCATGCGAGTGAACTGTCTAAAAAAATCCCCTTTGTGTGTCTGTGTGTGTGTGTTCCAGCATGCACAGTGGCAAAAATGTGCATACCTGTTGTTTTAGCATTGTTAGAAATCCATTCATATGCATTAATAGGGGCATAAGGATGTCCCCCTTTACACCCCCCATCCGCCCCAACCTGAAATTCAAGAAAACTAATTTAAAATTACAGCTGCTTACTGTAACTTAAAGTCGGCCAGTACTGCAATTTTTTTACAGTAATAAGCTGTAGTATGTTACAGTAGGAACACTGTAGAATAACAGTACAGTACCCTACTGGGAGGTGATGTCTAGTGGTTAAGGCGTTTGGCTTGAGACCAGAAGATCCTCGGTTCAAATCCCAGCCTGACTGGAAAATCACTAAGGGCCCTTGGGCAAGGTCTTTAATCCCCCATTGCTCCCGGTGTGTAGTGAGTACCTTGTATGGCAGCACCCTGACATCGGGGTGAATGTGAGGCATTATTTGTAAAGCGCTTTGAGTGTCTGATGCAGATGGAAAAGCGCTATATAAATGCAGAACATTTACCATTTTTACTGGTAACTCCAGCTGGGTTGTTTGTCAGTCAGTTACCCCTATCTGCTGTGGTCAGGATCACCACAGCAGATCCAGTACTGATCCACATTGGGGTTTGGTACAAGTTTTAAGATGGATTCCCTTCCTGATACAACTCCATATTACATGGCGAATGGGCAAGGGTGGTCTTGAACCAGGAATGAGCTGCTCTGGAAACAAGCACACTAACCGCTTGGTTATTTCGTCTTGCCATGTTCTGGGGTCATCCGAGGAACCAAAAAAAAAAAAAAGAAAAAAGTTGGATTAGTTTTGCTGGAGTGCATGAAGGGCTTGGAACTACCTCCCCAACTACCTGGTTTTCCAGTCATTAAATTAGTTATTTTTTAGGGCCTTTTTTTTTTTTTTTTTTTACATTAAATTAACACTGTAGCTTCATTAATCCAGCAAAGAGCAAACAGCAGTGAGACCAAATGAATCAGCTTGTCAGGAATTGGGAACTTGTGGCACAGAAGGTGGAGGACACAAATGCAGACCCACAGGAAACTCACAGAAGAACTTTATCAGGAGGCAGGGCAGTGGTTTGGTACACAAGTTGGCAGACAGCAAAAGTGGAGGTACAAGCAGGCGTGAGACAAAGGCGTGGTCAAAAAACGAGCAGGGTTCAGTAACATGGAGAGATGAAGTACTTGGGCTGAGGCAACAGCAGATCCGAAAGACAAAGCAAGGTCAGTACATGACAAGGCAAAAACAGGACTAGACAAAAAGGCTGGGACGTGGATACAAATGATCGCAATGAACTGGCGAGGTGGTGCTGAACTCAAAAGACTTAAATAAGGCAGGTGGTAAATTAGAGAACAAGACACAGGTGTGCAGAAGGTGCTGGAAGGGGGCGTGGCCGGGGAAGACAAAGGCAAGTGCAAGAGAGTGGAGTAGGACAAAAGCAAAATGAACTGGGGCAAGATACTAAAGTGACAGAAAACCCAACAGTGCAAAATGTGACATACTTGACGAACCATAATAAATGCGAACAAACATAAAGGGGCAAAACTAAGAACTGAGGTGGCGAGTCAACAGTGGAAAACCAGAAAACTAATGATAATAACTAAACTAGAGAGGACCTGATACGGAAAGTGAATACAATAAACATGACAAAACAGACTAATGACTGAATAGGAAATAAATGATGAACAAAACAAAACCAGAGACTACAGAATACAGGTAATGTAAAGAAAAACTAAATCACAAATAAATGTTAAACAGAGAATTAAATCTAGAACGAAAGCATTACATAAAGTAAAGAAATGAACAGAACCAAACCAATACTTAACTGACAATGCATAAAGATATGAAAAATAAAATCATAAAAATCCTCAGCGTAAGTCTAGACCGAAATAAGGGGAAAACCCAGACATGAACCCCGGGCTGGGGCAGATCCTGACACAGCTGGGCAATGCAGATCTCAAAAACCTCTGTAGATCTTCTCTCATTTTCAGTATAGGAAGAAAACTTGCATTACAAGATGTTACTGCATAATTACACAAAACTTTAGAGTCTATAAAAGTTTATAACTGTTCAAATGCCCTGGCAGTGGGTCACCCCTCTGAGTCTGGTCTGCTTGAGGTTTCTTCCTCAGTATCATCAGGGGGAGTTTTTCCTTACCACTGTCACCTGTGTGCTTGCTCTAGGGGTTGGTAAGGTTAGACCTTACTTGTGTGAAGCGCCTTGAGTCAGCTTGGTTGTGATTAGGTGCTATATAAATGTAATAAATTGAATTGAATTGAGTACTGGAATGATTCAGATTCCTCAGAAAAAAGAAACTGTTTAGGATCAGTTGTCATTTTTCTGTTCACGTGAATAAATTAATCCCTCTTTTGACTGTTTATGTGTGTGTGTGTGTGTGTGTGTGTGTGTGTGTGTGTGTGTGTGTGTGTGTGTGTGTGTATAACCTTGCAGGAAAAATAGGAAGGAGCGGTTTATGCAGAAGAAGTGGTCTCACATCGACCCTCACCTTATTGGACCACTGGACGAGAAGGAAGTCTCGCTGATGGTAATCTGCCTCGTCTCTCAGCTGTCTGTCAGTGCAAACCTTTCCCTACAGGCTGAATATAGCACGAAGATTAGATCATATTAAATAAAAAACAAGCTGCAAGAAACAATGCAAGTAGAGGAGTTAAAGCAAAATAAAAATATGACACAATGCTAAAGGGTGATTCTTTAACTACGGGCACTATTGGCCTTGTAAATGTAATTTCCACCACACCATTGCCTTACAATATAAAGCATCTTGGGGCAACTGTTTGTTGTGATTTGGCGCTATATACATGTGCTCTGATGTCACTGTTTATCTCCATAGAAACTACCCAAACAATCTTTCATACAAACTGTTTAAAGGGACATTACAGTGTTGTGGTGGAAATTACGGAAATAGGTGGGACAACTACATTTTGTTTAAAAAAATCACAACAGTTGTATGACATTGAATACCCCAATTATGTTTTGATTATTTTACTGATATTTTATTCAGAGATATTTTAAAACATTAGAAAAAATGTTTTTTTTACCATTCATTTTTATCATTGAAGATCAAAGGTCTGGGTGTGGGACAAGCACAAAACGGCAATATTTGCATATAATGATGCTGAAAAAAGGTGAAAAAGTCATCATAGACTACTAGAACAAATTTCTTAACACACTTTCATTGTAAAGATAACTATAAAAGTGTGAAATTTCCCCTTTTTTTTCTGTTTTTCATACAATATGATCAAAGGACATAATAAGTGCCCGTAGTCTAAGAATCACCCTAAAATACCCTGGCCGTATGAGCATTGCGTTCTTTATAATTTGCAGTTGTTAATTATTTCCATCCTATTGTCTTATGTACAGTGGGTACATGTTCAAATCAAATCATCATTTGTTCATGTTGTGCAAATCAAGGAATTATTGTAAATCACCATCTGTGCATTTGCAGTTATTAATGAGACAAATTTAACTCCATAGGAAGTTGGCTTTGAGTTAGCTGTTCTCTGTTTTGTGTAACAGATCGATGATGTCAAGAGGAAGGACAGCATGTGCCACATTCATCGAGGACGTTATGACAAAAGGTTTCTTCTACATGCCACAAATTTATAAGAAATAATCACAGAATAATGTCATAAAAACTGACTACTAATGTGTGACATTTTTGAGGTCAGTTTGTGCAAACCTGAAAAATCTCTCTTTCCAAATCTTAGCCTGTAATCCTGAAAGAACTGAAACTAGATGGAGACTTCACAGAAGACCAGAAGATGAGCTAAACATGGTGAGACTGTACTCTCAATTTCTACATTTTTACAAGTTAAAAAAAAAAAAAAATCTACAGAGGCTCAAACATGTCAGCGACTGCAGGCAAAGAAATAAATCATTATTTTTTGTATTGCTTATTTTCTGTATGGATTAAACATGGTGGAAGGGTTGTGTGTTTGAATAGAATACGATTATGATTTTATTACAAATAATTGTGCAGTTGTGCTAAATTTCCAACAGGATATTAAAACCATTACAAGAGAAGCAGAAGATATATAATGATGTGATACAACATGATGAGGGTAAAATGGTGCAATTTTTTTTTGACAGAATAGAAAAGCTACATCACCATGTATTATGGTATTATTGAATCACAAAGAAATAATTTGAATGAATCAGTCAGAAACACGTCAGTGGTGGGTGTGCATTCTCTGAGTGCCCAGCAGGTGCACTGTTTGATCTCAAGCCTCTGACCTCAACACCTCCACATCTGTACTTAACAAACCCTCCAATATAACAGCAAATCTGGGTGACATGAACACAGATTTGGTACCATACAGTGGCAGATGGATGATACTCTTCAGTGTCAGGCTTTCATTATCTCCCTACCAACAAATACGAGTTTTTGCTCACCTTATTTCCTCCTTCATATTTTCTGATTTCAGCTCCTGCGTATCGATTACTACAACCTGACAAAGTTCTATGGCACAGTGAAGTTTGAATATGGTGTGTTTGGGGTGTTTGAGCTCTGTCAGAGGGGTTCCCTCAGGGTAAGAGCAAATCATCACACTCAAACTACTTCCGATGGTTTTTATATATGAAATAATGTTGACGTTCTGTAAGATTTCAGTAGTGATATCAGTGCTACAGATACTGGTGGATGCTATCCAGTTAGAGGGTAACACTAATTGAGCTCATTATGCTGCTGCCTCTGCAAGAAGGTTATGGTTTTGGCCATCTTTTTATCTGTTAGAAAGTCCTGCTAAGTGGGCTGGGTGTTGGGTAGAGTTGTGGAGATGACGACTTTGGTGCCTCTGTTGCAGTGTAAACGTTCACTGACTGAATTTGCTGATGATGTTTTAATCATTGCGGAATCTTGGCTATCCTAATTGCAGCAAGTTGAATAAGGAGTCAGAGTGTCTTGGTTTGTCATGTTCCTGGATCAAATCCAAGATCCAGGTTTCAGTGACAACCTGGACTTGGTCATTAGACGTGTATCTGGCAAAAGTGTCAGAGTTATAGAGCAATGATGTTCATGTCTCTGGATCCTCAGCTTTTGAGATTAATTTACCAACCATTTGTCTTAAAAGAACTATGAGGTCTGTCAATAAAGTATCGTACCTTTTTATTTTTTTCAAAAACTATATGGATATCATTCATATGTTTTTACGTCAGACATGCTTGAACCCTCGTGTGCATGCGTGAGTTTTTCCACACCTGACGGTGACGTCATTCGCCTGTGGGCACGCCTTGGGAAGGAGTGGTCCCACCCCCTCGTCGGATTTCATTGTCTGGAAATGGCAGAATGAAAAGGACTTTTTTCCATCAGAATTTTTTCAGAAGCTGTTAGAGACTGGCACCTAGAAACCATTCGAAACATTTATCTGGCTTTCGGTGAAAAGTTTACGGGCTTCACAGAGAATAAGGACTTTTACTACAGCTTTAAGGACGGCTTTAAGGACGGTCGGTGCGCCACGCTCCGAGCTGCGACGACGAGGCACAAACCACTGGATCATTTCTAAAGGGATGGCTCTGTGGATACGAGACCATCGTGTGCTCTTTCTCTGGTTATCACAAGAGCTGGACATCAGCCATTTTCCGGCAGATTTCACTTTTAACAAGAGATTTTGTCATGGAAAGCCGCGCGGAGGCTTCGCGCGTCACGACCGATTCGCTGATGAAGCGAGACAAAGGAACACCTCCGTTTCGGAGTGTTAGAGGACAAGTTGGGACATGTCTATCTTGGCTTTCAGTGCTTACCAGTCAAGTGAGTATAAGAGAAATTGTGGAGAGCTGGGTATGTCCCAACTTGTCCTCTAACACTCCGAAACGGAGGTATTCCTTTGTCTCGCTTCAACAGCGAATCGGTTGTGATGCGCGAAGCCTCCGTGCGGCTTTCCATGACAAAATCTCTTGTTAAAAGTGAAATCTGCTGGAAAATGGCTGATGTCCAGCTCTTGTGATAACCAGAGAAAAGAGCACACGACGGTCTCGTATCTACAGAGCCATCTGTTTAGAAATGGTCCACTGGCTTGTGCCTCGTCGTCGCAGCTCGGAGTGCGGCGCACCAACCGTTCTTAAAGCAGTCCTTAAAGCTGTAGTAAAAGTCCTTATTCTCTGTGAAGCCCGTAAAATTTTCACCGAAAGCCAGATAAATTTTTCGAATGGTTTCCAGGTGCCAGTCTCTAACAGCTTCTGAAAAAATTCTGATGGAAAAAAGTCCTTTTCATTCTGCCATTTCCAGACAATGAAAATCCAACGAGGGGGCGGGACCACTCCTTCCCAAGGCGTGCTCACAGGCAAATGACATCACCGACAGGCGTGGAAAAACTCACGCATGCGCACGAGGGTTCAAGCATGTCTGACGTAAAAACATATGAATGAAATCTATATCGTTTTTGAAAAAAATAAAAAGGTACGATACTTTATTGACAGACCTCGTATGTAATGGTAAATGGTAAATGGACTGCATTTATATAGCGCTTTTTCATCTGCATCAGACGCTCAAAGCGCTTTACAATTATGCCTCACATTCACCCCGATGTCAGGGTGCTGCCATACAAGGCACTCACTACACACCGGGAGCAATAGGGGATTAAAGACCTTGCCCAAGGGCCTTTAGTGATTTTCCAGTCCGGCGGGGATTGGAACCCAGGATCTTCTGGTCTCAAGCCCAACACCTTAACCACTAGACCATCACCTCCCCTGTAATGATTCTTACTCTCACAATTGTTTGGGGTGTGAAAGGTACATCTATGGTATCCTTCTTTTTCAGGGGAAGAAGACTGCATTTGTCAATCATTCCACAGAGCCTTTGAAATCGGGTGGCCTAGCTGCGCCATTATGATGCATGCAATCGACAAATGTGACCCCTGAATTGGGACACTGTCATGATGTTCTTGAACAGAAGTGTTTGGTCATGCCAACGTCCAAGTTTTCTCTGGTCCTGGTGCTTCCCGTATTACTGTATTGTTGTAACACCTGAACGCTAACCACGAATCTGATGTGATGACTAGATGTCTTTCATAGGTCTCTTAGGAGGACCTTTGGGAACCGCTACAGTGTGTCAAACAAATGGTCACTTAGGGAGACGTGCTTGTCCGGGAATGATCCAGCACACGTGTCTTCTTTTTGAGTACCATAGCAGCTGGACAAGGCCGTGGGGACACCCATGTTTCACCTGTGGCAGACAGATGGCTACTTTTGAGACATGACAATGTACCATTCCTGAGTGCGGTGGATGTAGTGACATGCGGTGCTACTCCCTGACCAGACATCTCAAAAATTCTCATCAGATTTTAATGATATCAGATGTAAAATTAGCAGAGAAAGAAATGATTAGCTTTTTTTGTGGAAATTCAGGATTTACTTTATAAGAGAGGGAATTTTTAAGCAGTTGTGTTTGATACTGTGTTAAAAGGTCTTGCAGTTATACATATTTTCATACACATCTCAATCCTTTAACTCTTAGTGAAAATTTAGTTTGCAGTACATCTTCCTCCCACGTCCTCTTTACTTGCCATGGTAGCAATTCCCACACTCCCTAGCACCTCCCAGAAACGTAAATACAACTTGGGTATCAGCATCAATGGAACTGTGATGGTTGTGAAGAAAGCAGGAGATGCCAAGAATGTGCTCTGTTCTCCCCATCAATTACGCTTCCTGACACCTACGTATGTAAACAATCTGTGCAATACTTCCTGACTGGTTCAGTCATTCTTACTGATAAAAGCCGTTAAGAACTGGGATAAACAGAGCCTAGCCAACTGTGTAGGCTAACTAGGATTTTGTAGCAAGATGCTATGTTCCATTGGGAATGGCTCTGTGAGTTTAAGTAAAAATGACTTGGGAAGGATATTATTAATCTCCATTCAAATCAAGCAAAAGTAATGAAAGTCTGCTGACCCTCACATCGACCAATCTCATTCCATCTATTTTCCAATACTTGTTTTAACACATTCTCACTCCCAGATAATCACATCTTTAAGCTTGGTCGGTGCCCCTTTCCCTCATGCTGTGATGAGTTAGGGACCCCAGTTGCATCACAAGGTATTTCCATGCCAGGAGCAATAAAACATGCTTAGTATCTACCCTGGAGTTTCTTCCTGGGAAGATGTGCACATCCATGAGCCTGAGTGCTGATTTTGCTGTAATGTAAGTGAGAACAGCACAGAGGTCTTACTCCCTGAATCTGCTGCCAAGTATACAACAGTGCCTCTTACTGGCATGAAATGGTATACAAGTATTCTTGTTATCTCTTAATGGAAGGTCAGTCCTAAAAAATCAGCTTTAGATCATCGTTAATATGCATATGTCGCAGACATGAACGAACAAAGCTCTTCAGATTCTCACCGTGTCATTTAGGTCCTTCAGACTTTTTTCAGTAAATGCTTCTGGAGAACATTAGCATGACTAAAAATCATCAGCTTCTGGGGGGCTTCGACCCCCCCAGACCCCCCAACTACAGCCCTCTTAACCCCTGCCATTTTAAGCATTTTATTTATTTGCATCTCACATGCCTGGAAAAACAGTCCTCACCATGTAATTTAGATCTTTCAAACTTTTTTTCAGTAATTGCTTTTAGAGAGCATTAGCATGGCTAAAAATCTTGAGCTTCTGCGGGGCTTCGACCCCCAGACCCCATAATTTAAATCCTTCAAACTTTTTTTTCAGTAAATGCTTTAATCCCTATCATTTCCACACTTTAAATAATCAATGTAGTTGACTTTTCAGCTTTTTTGTTTTGCTGGGTTTTAAAATTGATTTTCCTCACAACATGAATCATACTGGATGAGTCAATAAATTGTTACATACAGATCCCTGTGCTTTACAATCTAAGTTAATCTGACTGTTAAATACTAGTTAAATGACAATACTGGTCATTTTGGCACTTGAGCAAAAAAATATAGAAATATATTATGTTACTAAAAACTCTTGTCAATGTTTTCAACAAACATTTATTTCTATTTTAAATGCTGCAAATCTAATTCTGCTTGCAGCAGAGTTAATCAATCAGCCTTTGTTTATGCAATACCTTTCACATGTTTTATCAAGTATTTAATCAGCGGCTTACCTTCCCCAAGATGTGCCTTTGCATGGATAACAGGATGTTGATGACACATCGCCTCTGGCCTAATTTCTAGCACTAACAAAGACTTTACTGTTCATTTGATAAGTTGTGGAACCATCTTAAAGAGCACTAATAGCATACGACCTTTGTCAGCCTGTGCGCACACACACACACACACACACACACACACACACACACACACACACACACACACACACACACACACACACACACACACACACACACACACACACACACACACACACACACACCACATGAGAAAAAGCATGCATGTGGAAGAGTAAACATGATTGAAGTAGAATTTCTTTATCTTGTTTTTGCAGTTCATTCTCAATGACAGAATCTCTTACCCAGATGAGACATTCATGGACATGGAGTTCAAGATATCAGTCATGTATGACATAGCAAAGGTATTTATTGTGTGTTTATTGGGTGATTTTCCTGATGTTTATAGTTAATCACTTTGTGTTTTTTTTCTATAAAGATCCTGTGCTGCTCTCTAATCGCTGACGTTTGTACCTCATGCAGGGAATGTCATATCTCCACTCCAGTAACATCGCGATTCACGGTCGCCTCAAGTCTACCAACTGTGCGGTTGACAACCGCATGGTGGTCAAGATCACTGACTTTGGCTGCCACACCATCCTGAAACCTGGCAGAGGTGAGCCATTGAGTATTTCAGTGCAGGCTTGGGTTCTCATCCACAATGTAAGTGCAGAATGTCAAAGTAGTCCCCTAAAGAGCACCATGCTTCTCTCAGATCTGTGGACAGCCCCCGAACATCTTCGCAAAGATGGAGTTTCTCAAAAAGGTGATGTCTACAGCTACGCCATCATTGCCCATGAGATTATGATGCGGAAGGTCCCCTTCTATACACAGCGCTGCTCTGACAATGAAGGTATTCTCAGCTTTTCTGCAGCTCTACAACAAAACTCATTCAGCCCTTTTTAAGCAAACTGGGCGAAATATCAGTATTTTCTGGTTTACCGCAGTCCAGCATTAGGGGTCTCCAATTGGTTCAAAATGCTGCTGCCAGACTTTTGACACGAAGCAGAAGGTTTGACCACATAACACCCATTTTGGCATCTCTTCACTGGCTTCCTGTCCTTCTGAGATCAGTTTTTAAGGTTCTTCTATTAACTTATGAAATTGTTCACGGACTGGCACCTCCCTACTTAGCTGACCCAATTAAACCCTACGTACTGGCCTGGGCTTTGCGTTCTCAGGGTGCAGGACTATTTTGTGTCCAAAGGGTGAATAAAAAGTCTGCGGGTCAGAGAGCTTTCATTTATCATGCACCTGCTTTGTGGAATGATCTCCCTGTGTCAATAAAACAGATTCTGCAGAGACTTTCAAGTCCAGACTTAAGACACACTTAATTTCCCTTTCGTATGGCTAGCATACTGGCAACTATGCTTCCTACCCATTAATTTTCATTTTATTAGTAAACGGAGCGGGTCGCGGCCTCAACTTTACCTAAAGTCTGGGGCTCTTAGTGAATCTTAGGGCTAGTGGCCGGCGATCGCCTTAGTATTTCTTCTGTTTTTCTTGTTGCTTAATACTGACTCACTGACTTGATACTGACTACCTTATTTATTGTCTTTCTGCTGCCTGATTCTGTTTTTTTTTCTCTCTGTTTGAGGTGCAGCTCCATCCACAAGTGGGAGTGGGTGTCTTCTTCTGCAAGCCTCCCATCCTGGACACCAGCATGGACTCCCCAAATTTCCTGTATATTTATATTGTCAATTGTGTTGGTAGCATGGCCCAAGCGGAGGGTCACCCCTTTGAGTCTGGTCTGCTTGAGGTTTCTTCCTCAAATCATCAGAGGGAGTTTTTCTTTACCACTGTCACCTGTGTGCTTGCTCTGGGTGTTGGTAAGGTTAGACCTTACTTGTGTGAAGCGCCTTGAGGCAGCTTTACTGTGATTTGGCGCTATATAAATGAAATGAACCCGAATCCAAGTGCATAACATTACTAAATCAAAGCAGCCCTTCAACCATATTAATGCCAAAACACTCATGAACACTTCAACATCTAAACTTACAAACTACCCTCAGCCTTCTGACTATAAGTCTTCAAAGCACCAAATTTGGTAAAATTAGCTCAGATTCACCAAATGTTTAAAAAACTATTAGCTGCATAAGGTATTTAGTCAGCATGTGAAGGTGGACAAATCTGGAAGATGTAACCCTCCCAAAACTGACCACCACAACCATAAAAGTACGACATTTCTGGACTTAGAACTAACCTGATCTCTCAGCTGCTTAACAACTTTGCAAATGACTTTCTCTTAAATAGTTTTGGAATATGGGTAGGACAAAGGTTAATGTTATGAAATGCATAAAAAAAAATTCTTGTAAATTTGAACAATGCTTCTGGATCTGTGGAACAGCTTTGCACACTTCTAAAGGTCTCATGCAGTAGCAGAATTCTGACATACTCCAGCTGCAGAGCTGCAATTTTTGACCAGAAAATACGTACTACCTGTACATGTGTTTTTTTAAATAGATGCATGCAATATTTTATTACAAATTGATAAGTGATGCAAACAAAGCAAACAAACAAACAAATACAAAACCTGACAACAACAAACTATTTTGATGTTCATGAAAGTGAAAATCCACCAAATTTGTGTCTGCACTAAAATTAAGTTTTTTCATCTTAGAAAACATGAAAATCTGCTTAAATCAGAAGGTAATCAGTAGTATTTTGTATCGCAAATACACTCACTGGCTGCTTTATCAGGTTACCAGTTCAATTGCTTGTTAGCACAAATACATAATCAGTCAATCACATAGCAGCAGCTCAATGTATTTAGGCATCTAGACGTGGTGAAGACGGCTTGGTAAAGTTCAAACCGAGCATCAGAATGAGGAAGAAGGGGGATTTAAGTGACTTTGAACGTGGCATGGTTGTTGGTGATAGATGGGCTGGTCTGAGTATTTCAGAAACTCCTGCTCTACTGGGATTTTCACACACAACCAGTTCTAGGGTTTACAGAGAATGGTCTGAAAATGAGAAGATATCCAGTGAGTGGCAGGTGTGTGAACAAAAGTGCTTTGTTGATGTCAGAGGTCAGAGGAGAATGGACAGACTGGTTGAATGGGCGACCGCGTGATACCGTCATATCAGTATGGACCAACATCTCTGGGGACTGTTTCCAACACCTTGTTGAATCTATGCCATGAAGAATTATGGTAGTTCTGAAGGCAAAAGGGGGTCCAACCTGGTACTAGCAAGGTGTACCTAATAATGTGGCCAATAAGTGTAAGTTGACATTATTTCGTGACTTCAGAACACTGGCTAATTAAACGGTAAATAGACTGCATTTATATAGAACTTTCCCATCTGCATCAGAAGCTCAAAGTGCTTTACAATTATGCCTCACATTCTCCGAAACACCAATGTAAGGGGGCTGCCATGTAAGGTGCTCACTACATACCGGGAGCAAAGACCTTGCCCAAGGGCCCTTAGTGATTTTCCAGTCTGGCTGGGTTTTGAACCAAGGATCTTCTGGTCCCAACGCTTAACCATTAGACTATCACCACATTCTTATTCTTGCATTTATATTCCTTTCATTGAGGAATGCTGTAATTGTGATTTGATTTGGGCAAAAACAGACAGGAATCATTTTTGGAATTGCACTTAATTGTATGACAGGTTGATGCAGCACTTTTAGTTGTGCAGCAGTCATAGACTTTGTCGTCGCTTCTGACCTTTTGTCTTCTCTCTTGATCTGACTGTTGTTTGAAGTCTTAAAGAAAATCTACCGAGTGCAGCATCCCAACGGCACAAATTTCTTCAGACCCGACCTCAACTTTGACAGAGCCTCAGAGAGGGAGATCGAGGTAAGAGCCAACGATGATGTGAAAATGTCTAATTGGCATTCTACAGACAAAAAAAAATAATAAAAATGTCAGTTTTGGATAAATAGCTGCTTTCATGGTCAACATATGTGAAGGTCTTGGTGATGGAGCACTCGCTTAAAGATGGATGATGTCACCTGATTCCTCCATCATCAGTTTCTTGGTTGTGATCCTGAGGTTTTGTTGGACCATACAACTTTTTTTTTTAATTCCCGTGCCTCCTTCCTCAGTGATGTAAAGTCTGTGTGGTGCCAAGGTTCTTAGGTAGTTAGTAAAGCTCTTCTTACTTGCTAACTTCTTACTTACTTACTTACTCCCAAAGGCCATCAGACTGTACAACTCCTCACTCAGGGGGAGGAGGAGTAACAGGGAAGACAGAGAACAGGAAGGAGAGGAGCAGTAGTCGCCAGTAAACCAGTATTGATCAGTATGTCTGGTACAACCCCTGGCAAAAATTATGGAATCACCGGCCTCGGAGGATGTTCATTCTGTTGTTTAATTTTGTAGAAAAAAAGCAGATCACAGACATGACACAAAACTAAAGTCATTTCAAATGGCAACTTTCTGACTTTAAGAAACACTATAAGAAATCAAGAAAAAAAGATTGTGGCAGTCAGTAACGGTTACTTTTTTAGACCAAGCAGAGGAAAAAAATATGGACTCACTCAATTCTGAGGAATAAATTATGGAATCACCCTGTAAATTTCCATCCCCAAAACTAACACCTGCATCAAATCAGATCTGCTCGTTGACATTAACCCTATGTCATGAAATTGACCCTATGTGTCTTTTTGCAAGGAATGTTTTCACAGTTTTTGCTCTATGGCAAGATGCATTATCATCTTGAAAAATGATTTCATCATCCTTAAACATCAGAAAAGTGTCCAAAATATCAACATAAACTTGTGCATTTATTGATGATGTACTGACAGCCATCTCCCCAGTGCCTTTACCTGACATGCAGCCCCATATCATCAATGACTGTGGAAATTTACATGTTGTCTTCAGGCAGTCATCTTTATAAATCTCATTGGAACGGCACCAAACAAAGGTTCCAGCATCATCACCTTGCCCAATGCAGATATCGAGATTCATCACTGAATATGACTTTCATCCAGTCATCCACAGTCCACGATTGCTTTTCTTTAGCCCATTGTAACCTTGTTTTTTTCTGTTTAGGTGTTAATGATGGCTTTCGTTTAGCTTTTCTGTATGTAAATCCCATTTCCTTTAGGCGGTTTCTTACAGTTCGGTCACAGACGTTGACTCCAGTTTCCTCCCATTCGTTCCTCATTTGTTTTGTTGTGCATTTTCGATTTTTGAGACATATTGCTTTAAGTTTTCTGTCTTGACGCTTTGATGTCTTCCTTGGTCTACCAGTATGTTTGCCTTTAACAACCTTCCCATGTTGTTTGTATTTGGTCCAGAGTTTAGACACAGCTGACTGTGAACAACCAACATCTTTTGCAACATTGCGTGATGATTTACCCTCTTTTAAGAGTTTGATAATCCTCTCCTTTGTTTCAACTGACATCTCTCGTGTTGGAGCCATGATTCATGTCAGTCCACTTGGTGCAACAGCTCTCCAAGGTGTGATCACTCCTTTTTAGATGCAGACTAACAAGCAGATGTGATTTGATGCAGGTGTTAGTTTTGGGGATGAAAAGTTACAGGGTGATTCCATAATTTATTCCTCAGAATTGAGTGAGTCCATATTTTTTTCCTCTGCTTGGTCTAAAAAAGTAACCGTTACTGACTGCCACAATCTTTTTTTCTTGATTTCTTATAGTGTTTCTTAAAGCCAGAAAGTTGCCATTTGAAATAACTTTAGTTTTGTGTCATGTCTGTGATCTGCTTTTTTTCTACAAAATTAAACAACTGAATGAACATCCTCCGAGGCCGGTGATTCCATAATTTTTGCCAGGGGTTGTATTTGTATTTGTGTATTTATATTGCAAACAGTTTTTCTTTTTTACTTTCACTTTTGTGCTTCTTACCCTGTGTGCAGCTATACAATGCTGCTGGAACCTCAGTTTCCCCGAGGGAGTTTTCCCAAGGGATCAACAAATTTTATCTGATCTAATCTAAGCCGATCCAATCACATCAGGGTTTACATAAATCTAATTCCACTCAGAGGTGCTTCACAAATTAGATATATACAAACTATTGTTTTAATGTAACTTTAATTTTTATTCTTTATTTATTTATTTGACAGGGACAGTGCAATCAAACATAGTTACAAAACAAGGCTTGCAGCTGATGCGATGCACACAGAGTATAGCTACTGCTAGTTTTCAACTCCTGTCCCTGGTTGAGCTTTTCTACACTAACAAGACATTATCTAAAATACAAATTCATTTACATAAAAACATTTCATCTATAAATAACAGTTCAAAAACAGTTCAAAAGTTCATCACTTACCCATCTCATTCATTCACACTCTCACACATGGATGCAGTTTTGGTTTATTTTAAGCCAAGATTTAAGTTTGGATGAGAACAATTTAAACTCGCTGATGGACTTAATTTCTGTGGGCAATGAGTTCCAGAGTTTACAGGCTTTATAAGAAAAGGCCGACTGTCCAAATGATGTTCTACACTTACGGGTTGTAGAGTTGTGGTTTAAGCTTCCTCGTGTTGTTCTACTGCTGCTTGGTCTCTGCACAACTGTACTGAGTGATTCTGGAACCAGATTATGGTAACATTTGAGAAAGCACAAATTACTGAAACTATCAAAACTTAATAAATTATACTTGTTGAGAATTTGACAGTGATGAAAACGGATACGTTTCCTGTCCATAATTTTCATAGCTTGACTATAAAGTGAGCCAATGCACTTTGTCGCTGAGAGAACTGCCTGGAACCATGCTGTCATGCAGTAGGATATATGTGAAAATATCATCCCATGCATGTACAGCAGGGCCACCTGGTTTGAAATGTAATGTCTGATAAGTTTAAAACAATTTAGGTTTCTTTGTATTGTTTGTATTGTTGTGTCCATCAAATTTAGTTGTGAATCAAGAACTAAACCTAAATATTTAATTTCATTTACCCATTGTATTTTGTCATTTTGCAAAAGTATTTGAAAATTCTGTTCTAAATTTTGTGTTTTGATGGAAAAACACATGGCAACTGTTTTAATGAGATTAGGAACCAATTCATTTTTGAAAAGCCACAGACTAACCTTAGGGCCCTGTCCCACTGGTGTTTAGGAGGATTTGCGAATGGAATGCGCACAAAAGTGGCCCACATCCGCCAAACAACCGCAATAACCGTGTAACATTCCTGTATGAGTCGGCCACCATCCGAACACGTCCGTGATCATCCACAGAGGCACGCATGTCCGCAGCCAGGATTTTTGAGTGGCTCAAAAATCCTGGTGCGGATGAGATCCGCATCACTGCCTGAACACATTGTGAAGACATACGCAGGACATACACAACCAACGCGCCGCATATCCCCTGTCATCCGCTGATATCCGCAACCGACGGGTTGGCGCGGCTTGGCGGCGGACCGGGACAGCGTGCAAAACAGATATGATGCGTGCCAAGCACGGCCACATCATGGTCACAAATGGTATGTCGCGCATGCAGACAGAGTGGGCACGGATGGAGCGAGTGCATCACGGCTGCTGTGCCCCTCATGGGGGCGCCTCCGCGGTCGCTTTCGCTTCTGTTCCCTGTTATATCCGCTTTTCTTCCTCATGTATTCACTGATCCACCCCGGGACATTTGTCATTTCCGCCCATCTTTGTTGCAGACACTCAGCTTTTGTCTCCTCATTTCATGTGCAAATCCTCCTAAACGCCAGTGGGACAGGGCCCTTAGCCATGCATGCAGATAAAACTTCTGCAGCTTGCTCTGGTGTCTTTGTGGGAGCATAAAAAACAGCATCATCCGCATAAAGTTGACAGTGGACACCACAACAAATCAAAGGCAGATCATTTATGAAGAGACCAAACAGCAGTGGTCCCAGTATGGAGCCCTGGGGTAATGCCTGTAATGCAAAAATGACAGTGGAACTGGCATCCCTATATTACCACAGTTGAATTGGGCTTGAACCGCCTGCCAAACATGATCTCTGTGTCAAGGTTTCAAGCAAAAGTGCTGGAAAGTATTTCATCTCTGTGCCTGGTGTCTGTACAGCTGTTTATGCTGATAAAGAACTGTTGGGATGAAGACCCTGAACGGAGGCCAGATTTTAAGAAGATAGAAATGACCCTGGGTAAAATATTTAGGTACAACTACGCAACTGTACATCGTGAGGCATTTACAATAAACAAATAAAATGGTTCATGTGTTTAATTTTGCCTGTCATTTTACACAGTAACCTGCACAACCAGGCTACTGAAACATATATGGACAACCTGATCCGCCGCCTGCAGATGTACTCCAGAACTCTGGAGCGTTTGGTGGAAGAGAGGACTGCTTTGTACAAAGCTGAAAGGGACAGAGCAGATAGACTCAACTTCATGCTACTACCTGGGTATATGTTTATATTTTATCCACTGATGTAATACACTGTAAATCCATTTGAGGCACTAAGAGTCCCTCGGATTTTGCAGGGTTGTTAATAGTTCCACAATTCTCATGCCGTTTTCCACAGTCCTGTGGTCCGTTCACTTAAGGAGACGGGCAGAGTGGAGCCGGAGCTGTTTGAGGAGGTGACGGTCTATTTCAGTGACATCGTGGGATTCACCACCCTCTGCCATTACAGCACACCCATGGAGGTGGTAGACATGCTGAACGACATCTACAAGAACTTTGATAGCATCCTGGACCATCATGATGTGTACAAGGTGCTTAATGTGACCATCTGGGTTCAGGGTTGAATTGTTTATGTTGGAAGTCTGTTTTAAATCAAAGTGTTGGAGGGTAAATTCAACATTTCTGCTTTTCTAGTGTATCTAGTATGAGAATCTGTTTCTCATGGATGCTTAGTGCAAGTATTTGCACATTTGCCACTTTGCTTTTTACACAGTGTGAAATCTGAGTGAAAAGTAAGACAATGGACACAAAGGGATTGGATTTAGTCCAGTAATTAGTCATGGGTGTGTTTTAGGGATCTCATCATCATTTAGAGGATCAGCACTTCTAAATCTGAGGCTGTGATTCTCAGCAGGAAACCGATGGATTGCCTGCTCCGGGTAGGGAATACAGTCTTGCCTCAAGTGAAGGAGTTCAAGTACCTCAGGGTCTTGTTCACGTGTGAGGGGACAGTAGAGGGTGATGCTGGCCAGAGAATCGGCGCAGCAGGGATGGTATTGCATTCGCTTTGCCGTACTGTAGTGATGAAAAGGGAGCTGAGCCAAAAGGCGAAGCTCTCGATCTACTGGTCAATCTTTATTCCTACTCTCACCTATGGCCATGAGGGTTGGGTCATGACCAAAAGAACTAGATCGCAAGAACAAACAGCTGAAATGGGCTTTCTTAGGTGGGTGGCTGGTGTCTCCCTTAGAGATAAAGTGAGAAGTGAGTGAAAGGAACCAGCTGAATTGGTTCGGGTATCTGGTAAAGATGCCCCTGGGCGCCTCCCGGGGGAGGACTTTCAGGCAAGTCCATCTCTGAGGAGACCCCGGGGGAAGACCCAGAACTAGGTGTAGAGATTATAGCTCCACACTCTCCTGGGAACACCTTGGTATCACCCAGTCAGAGGTGGATAATGTGGCCGGGGAAAGGGAAGTCTGGGGTCTCCTGCTGGAACTGTTGTCCCCGCGAGCTGATTCCGGATAAGTGGTTGAAGAGATGAGATGAGGCTGTCATCTGTGATTGTTTTTAACTTCTGCAGTGAAGTGAGAGGTTTTAGAAAGCGCTATGTGCACAAAGCATTCAAGCATGCGAATAAATTATTTACAGAAGCAGCCTCCAAAGTTCTCTCAGGGGAAGCAGCATGCAACATCTTCTTCTCCTCAGAGGATCAGTTATTAGACTTTTTACTTCTACTGTATTTTCCAGAGTACATGTTTTGTGTGTGTGTGTGTGTGTGTGTGTGTGTTTGTGGTTTGAGAGATCCTATCACAAATAAATAACTAATAATGAAAATAATATCAATCCATATCCATGTGAGGATTCCTTTTGTCCAAACTGTGTCAAATAACATCTCATATGATGTCCAACATGCATTTATTTGTCCATCTTACTAGTAAGTCCCTTCGGCTGCTCCCTTGTTTGCACTTGGGGTCGCCACAGCAAATCTAAGGTGGATCTGCATGTTGAATTGGCACAAGTTTTACGCCGGATGCACTTCCTGACGCAACTCCACATTACATGGAGAAATGTGGCAGGGGTGGGATTTGAACCCGGAACCTTCTGAACTGAAACCAAGCGCATTAACCACTTGGCCACCACCCCTGCTGATTTGTCCATCTTACTCATTTTAGGAATTTAACAGTCCTTATTTTACACACCACCAGCTGAGAGCTTCCTGCCTAAATCCATGGTTCACTTCTCCATATTGCTGTGGGCCAGCAACTGTGTCCACTTTGACTAAACTGCTTCAAATAACCAAACTACGTCAAATAATGTCCAATATGTTGTCCAATGCACCTTTTTTCATCCATCTTGCATATATATATATATATATATATATATATATATATATATATATATATATATATATATATATATATATATATATATATATATATATATATATATATATATTTAACAGTTCTTGTGTTTTGTATCAGCTGTGGTGAGTTCCTGCCCAGTGTCAATCTTCCCCCAGGGAAACTCTGTTTCAAAAGTGTTTTTCCTCTTCACAGTGCATTCATAGTCAGGTGTGATGGATAGTTTCATTGTAGTTGGTTGAGTGAAGATAATGAGTATGAGAACTCACACAGGAGTGTTTGAATATTGTGGTGTATAAATAGTAGTAAAATGCTACAATCAATCTCATCTTTTGGTAATCTATGGCACATTCACTTTGTGTTATTCATGACAGCAATGCAATACCACTACTCATTTTTAAGATCAAATGCACCCATGGGCGTACAAATGAGTGCAAGTTCATTTGTTGCTTACGCAACACGGGTGCTTGGAGTGAAAATGCCAACTGTGGCAGTTGGCCATGAGTATAGACACTTGCACTGCTCTGTGTGCTGCTTTGCACCGGATATATATATATATATATATATATATATATATATATATATATGCTAATTCCTGTGTCTATCTCAGGTGGAGACAATAGGAGATGCATATATGGTTGCGTCAGGTTTACCTAGTCGCAATGGGGACAGGCATGCAGTGGATATCGCCCACATGGCTTTGGACATCCTGGAATTTGTGGGCACTTTTGAGTTGCAGCATCTGCCTGGAATCCCACTGTGGATCCGCATTGGTGTGCACTCAGGTAACGGCATACTCATAATTAATCAGTTATTTGTGATCCCTGTTGAAGAGAATATTATCCATAACATATTTGGAGTTGTATAATGCTAGACTTGGAGTCTGTACAACTTAAACTAAAAACTGCGCTCAATGTTCAAAAATGGCAACCAGCAGCAGTACACTAACCCTGCAGGCAGGATTGGCCCTACAGTCAACACATATATTGATGGTTTTAGAGTATCCTAGAATCCTTTGAGTGCTGGGGAGGGAGGCTTGATAATGGCTCAGCTTAATGCTAACTTTAACATTGATAATGCCATAGACATGCTAACACATGGTCCCGTTTTTAAATTATAAAATACATCTGTCAACTGTGTCAGAAGACCATAACAGGTCGGTTTAACATAAAAAAGGTAAGTATTACTCACAGACATATGCGCTTTAGAGTTGTAGTGGAGGAAAATGAAGATAAAGCGAACTAAAACAAAGAACCAATGAAGCAGCAGATCGAAGATTGAAGCAGAGCTTCATTGGTTCAAGGTTCAAAGCAAAGCCGCGCTGCAGAAACGCTTGATTGCAGACCCGCTGCAGGGTCTGTAATCAGTGTAGAGAAATGTTCATTTTCCTGACAAACACCCCCAAAAACAACAGCCACTCTGAAGGACTGATAAGGGAATCATTAAGCAAAAAGGCTATTGCTGTCGATGGATCGAATCATTTCTTAAGGAGACCACAAAAAAGAACCGGTTCCCGACACCCAACCCTAATAGCAACACGTTTATATATATATATATATATATATATATATATATATATATATATATATATATATATATATGTATATAAACTCACATTAAACACTCACAATTATCTTAGTTAAACACTTTAATACATATTTTGGGTGAACTCACCTCCATAACGATGCAATGTTGCAAACAAGTTGCGCAAACGCTTTTTTACACTGACAACAAAATCTCGGCCTCCCCAGTGAGAACAAGATTACGCATGAGACCGTAAAGGTGTCAATACATTTTTTAAAAACAGTTTGACTATGTAACTTTTGTGGAAGTAGAAGAAATTCTTGCAATGTTTTTTAATGTGCATCTAAAAAAAAAAAAAACAAATCTCAACAACAAAAAAGCAATAAAATTTCTAATAATTCACTAAATAGAAGTTAAAACTGGTAATGCTTGTTTGTGTGTAGGACCGTGTGCTGCAGGAGTAGTTGGGAACAAGATGCCTCGCTACTGCCTTTTTGGAGACACGGTCAATACCGCATCTCGCATGGAGTCCACCGGTCTACGTAAGACACACAAACATTTGGTGTAGTTTTTTTTTAAACTACAGCTGAGAGTTGTGTTGTCATGTCTTTCCAGCGTTAAGGATTCATGTCACTCAGTCCACCATCAACATCCTGAAGAGGACAGGCTGCAAGTTTGAGTATGAAAAGAGAGGAGAGACCTATCTGAAAGTCAGACTTTTTTTTTTTTTGGCCTCTTGTGGGTCAAAATCTATTATAAATAATGTTTATTATTATTATTATTAAACTTGTGTTTTGTTACTGGTTTCACAGGGAAAAGGCAAAGAAATTACATACTGGTTAACAGGTGTAACTGAAGCAAAGTATAATTTACCAACACCGCCAACAGCGTGAGTAACACACAGCACCATTGGCACAAACACATTTTTTAGATTAAAATTTTATAAAAAGCTTTGGAATCTACTCAACAGAAATCCAAAAACATCACCAAAACAGTGAAGTGAGGGAAGATTTGGGCAACATTTGGTAGAAGGTCAATGGATGTCACTGCTATTTCAGCCATTCTTTTGTTCTTCTAGTCTTCTGTGATTTTTGACCTCAGCTATTGATTTTGTTTAACCTGATTTTGTTTTGCCATTTTTTTCCAGTTATTCTTGGATTTTGTGATTAGACCATTTCTACCTTTCTGACAATAAATCAGTTTACCTAATATGCTTGGACACGATGATGTCATGATTAACAGGTAGTCTCAGCAAGCAGCTGTGACAAAAGTGAAATAACCAGACTGTCAAAAAAGCAGACAAAAGGAAATCAATAAAAAGACTGACAAAAAACATAATGGGTGAGGACCGAGCAGGGGCAAGACCTGACAGATGATGGAAAACACTGAATACGTTTGAACTGGTTATGACTAGGTAATAATACCTGTTGGCTTGAAGACAGTAAGGTCGACAGCAATCTGACATTTGACCTCAAAGACCTTGACCTCCACCTAAATGATTGACCTTTGGCTGACCTTCCCAGGGTAATTTTGAAATTCACCTAAAAGAGTGGCATATTTGGTCCAAATTGGGTCAAAAAACAAATTCCTTGACCTTTGCCAAACTTAATTCTTGAAGGCAATTTCAGGGGCAGCCTTCAGTGACATACCAAGTTTGGTAAAAATCTGCAAAAGGACCAATAAGGAGGAGATCAACAACCAGACAGGCAGACATGACCTTGGCCCCGATAACTGAAATTTAGCAAACTTAATCTCACCTGGACAACTCTGGATCCCACCTCCAAATCTGTGCCATGTTTAGAGAAAATGGAAATGAAAAACTTAAATTTTGACCTCAATTTGACTTCAATGACCATGACTTAGTGAATGACCTTTAGTTAAATTTGTTTTTGCCTGGACAATTCCAGAACCCACATACATGTTTGATCCATGTTTGGGGGACATTGAAGTGAAAATCAAAATTTTGATCTTCAAAAATGGAAAAGCAAAACAAAAAACATGCGGTGATTCTTACATTTATTTTGTCTTTTATTTCATTGCAGACAATATGCACCTAAGATATTTCATGTTTTGGGTGGTCAACTGTTTTTCATTTGTTAATATACATTCTCTATACTTGCTTACTCCAATGAAGGTCCACGAGGTGGTGGTGGTGCTGGAGCCTATCCCAGTAGTCACAGGGCAGGAAGCTAGGTACACCCTAGACAGACACGCACACATGCACACTCTCACCTACAGTCAATTTTGAGTCACCCATCTACCTAACCTGCATGCCTTTGGAAGTGGACGGAAGTCGGGCACCTGGAGGAAACCTACGCAAACACTGAGAGAACATGCAAACTCCACACAGAAAAGACCAGGTGGAAAGCAATCCCAGGACCTTCTTGCTGTGAGGCAACAGTGCTAACCACTAAGGCATTGTGCCATTCTTGTTAATAAACATCCATTCCTGAATTTAAGGCCTGCAACACATAAAAAAGCAACCTTGGGATGCTAAAGCATTTACAACCTTGTAATGTTGCCATACCTTTTCAGAACACTTAAAGCATGTTTTGGCATTGAGGATAGCAAATGATGAAGCATTTCAGGTGCTATTTTTTACTATTCTTCCTGCAAACACATCTTAAAGTGTGCAACGGGAATGTTGTTGCATTATTCGTTTCAAAATTCTTCACACATTCTCTATTGGGGACAGGTCAAAACTGCAGGCAGACATGTCCAATAACCGTACCCTTTATTTCCACAGACTTGCCTTTGTAAAGTATGCAGAATGTGGATTTTCATTGTCTTGGTGAAAAGTGCATGGACATACCTGGAAAAGATGTCATCTTGTATGTTGCTCAGCGCTTTAACCATCAGTTCCCCTAAATTCCTCCAGATTCCTTGGATCCTTTAATGACATTATGCAATGTAGAGGGAGAAATGTGCAAATCCCTTCCTTTTGCTATTTGAAGAACATTGTTGACATCATCTGTTTGCATTTTGCATGCTCTTAGCTTCATAGTGGAGTAGAGTGGAGAAGGCTGTTCTTTCACCAAAACAGATCAAATCTAGTCTTGCATCTCAGATGTACCTTCTGGCAATTTGTAGGTAAACTTTCAGGCCTTCTTTTTAAGAAAATCCTCCTTTTCTACCGCTTCATCATGAAGCTGTATAAGTGGTGATACAAAATGCAAAGCTTGCACTGTGCACAATTTCTTCAAGTCACAGCCACATAAGCCTATATCTTCTTCTGGGTTGTCTGGGTTTCTTGGTGGCTTTCCTCACTCTTCTTCTTCTTGCACAGTCACTCAGTTTTTCAGAACTGTCTACTCCATGCACATTTACTATATAGTGTCATACTGTTTGTATTTCTTTGTAATTGATGAAAATAAAGTCCAAGACATATTCAGTGTCAGCTTCACTATCAGAGAGCCTCGTCCATAACTACCACAAAAGACTGCAAGCTGTTATTGAAGTTAAAGGGGGCAAAACAGTGTAATAAGAACAGGGGTATGTAAACTTTTGATCAGGGTCGTTTGGGTAGTTTCTGTTGCCATTATGATTTTAAAAGCGTAAACACAGTTGTTTGATAATAAATGGTTTCACCCAACCACTAACCATGAGTGAAAAAAGTTTTTGTGTTATCATTCATATTCTCTGAAAAATGACCAAAAAGCAAACAATCTGCCAGGGTATGTAAACTTTTGAGCACAACTGTATATTAACAAAGGAAATTAAGCTGACCACCCAAAACATATTGTCTGCAGGGAAATAAAAGTAAATATAAGATCACTGTTTTTTTTTTTTTTTTTTGCATTTTCCACACCATTCCGTAGGTGCGAGTGTGAATGTGTTTGTCTGTTTATATTTAGTCTTGCATCAGACTGATGTCCTGTCCTGTCCAGGGTGTATCCCGTCTCATGCCCTATGACTGCTTTTTTTTCACTGCTGTGAAAAAATATACATACGAGGTCTGTCAATAAAGTATAGGTCCTTTTTATTTTTTTCAAAAACTATATGGATTTCATTCATATGTTTTTACGTCAGACATGCTTGAACCCTCGTGCGCATGCGTGAGTTTTTCCACGCCTGTCGGTGACGTCATTCGCCTGTGAGCACTCCTTGTGGGAGGAGTCGTCCAGCCCCTCGTCGGAATTCCTTTGTCTGAGAAGTTGCTGAGAGACTGGCGCTTTGTTTGATCAAAATTGTTTCTAAACCTGTGAGGCACATCGAAGTGAACACGGTTCGAAAAATTAAGCTGGTTTTCGGTGAAAATTTTAACAGCTGATGAGAGATTTTGAGGTGATACTTGTTGTGTGGGCCGCCAGAAGAGGAGGTACTGCTGGCCCACCACCAGAGGGCGCCCTGCCTGAAGTGCGGGCTTCAGGCACGAGAGGGCGCTGCCGCCACGGACACAGCCGGGAGTGACAGCTGTTACTCATTATGTCCTGACAGCTGTCACTCATTCTTCATCATCCCACTCCATAAAACCCAGACGTCATCTCCACCTCATCGCCGAGATATCGTACTTCACTGGAGGTAATATCCTCAGCCGTTTGTGTTGCAATATATCTGTATATTGTGAGTGTTTGCAGGAGTACCAGTTCCTTTTTCTGTGGAAGCTGAGTGAGTGCAGGACGGCACTCTTTTCCCCTGAGGAATCACTGCGGTACTCTTCAGCATATTGAGTGAGAGGTGGAGGTGGCATTCCCACCGTTGTTGTTACTGGGTGTATACAAACCCACACTTGACTGTCTTTGTTCTTTGCCGGCAGTACCAGATCCGACAGTCGGGGACGGTGATCACCTGGGAATTCGGGACTTGGCGGCGCCAGTATTCACCAGGTTCGGTGGCGGCGGAAATCGTGTGGTTCCGGCTCTTCTCAGGACAGACGTCTTCTATCCTCGAGCCTGCCCACACGTCACCTTTGTGGATTGACTGTAATCACATTCTGAGATTGTCTGTGTATTCGTTGTGCACCTTCACAACATTAAATTGTTACTTTTTGGCTCATCTATTGACCGTTCATTTGCGCCCCCTGTTGTGGGTCCGTGTCACTACACTTTCACAACAATACTGTTGCTTTAAGGACTTCCCACGGTGCGAGACGTCGTGCAGCACTCCCAGGCGCCGTCGTCAGCCTGTTTCAAGCTGAAAACCTCCACATTTCAGGCTCTATTGATCCAGGACATCGTGAGAGAACAGAGAAGTTTCAGAAGAAGTCGGTTTCAGCATTTTATCTGGATATTCCACTGTTAAAGGAGATTTTTTTAATGAAAGACGTGTGGGCGGATTGCAGCGTCGGCTCGCAGCTGCCGCGACACTCCGCCACAGGAAAAACACCTCTGTTGGAAGCCTTAAGGACAAGTTGGAACATGTCCAGCTGTTAAACAATTTCTCATATACTCACTCCACTGAAAGCCATCAATGGCCGCCTGGATTTTACAAATGGTTATCAACACGGAGGTGTTTTTCCTGTGCCGCCGCACCGCGCCGGCTGCGTCCCAACGCGCGGACCCGTCTGCACATCGGGACCGACTTCTTCTGAAACTTCTCTGTTCTCTCACAACGTCCTGGATCAATAGAGCCTGAAATGTGGAGGTTTTCAGCTTGAAATAGGCTGACGACGGCGCCTGGGACCGCTGCGCGACGTCCCGCTGTGTTGGAAGTCCTTAAAGCGACAGTATCACCTCAAAATCTCTCATCAGCCGTTAAAATTTTCACCGAAAACCAGCTTAATTTTTCGAACCGTGTCCACTTCGATATGCCTCACAGGTTTAGAACAATTTTGATCAAACAAAGCGCCAGTCTCTCAACAACTTCTCAGACAAAGGAATTCCGATGAGGGGCTGGATGACTCCTCCCACAAGGAGTGCTCACAGGCGAATGACGTCACCGACAGGCGTGGAAAAACTCACGCATGCGCACGAGGGTTCAAGCATGTCTGACGTAAAAACATATGAATGAAATCCATATAGTTTTTGAAAAAAATAAAAAGGACCTATACTTTATTGACAGCCCTCGTACATGCCACCCACGGGATTCGAACCTGCACTTTCCAAAACCTCTGATTCCCAGCCAGAAACTTTACCACTGAGCTACCATCACTGTCCTGTAAACGTTGGGGGAAAATGCTTGAAATCAAGAAGGACATGGAGGTATTTCAGAAAAAATTAAACCACACACCATATAAAACACTGTATTTTATTGAATCCGTCTTATCAAGCGGGCAATACAAGTATGATCCGTCTGTTCCTCTGTAGATGACCCATGGTCACAGGCATACAGTCATGAAATGACATGAATGAGAAGCAGGGCATTCTTATCATGTCCACATCTGCAGGTGGCGTGTCCAGCAGGCCCCGCGCGCATGTCCTGCCTGACATGCGTGTCTTGTGGATGGCGCACCGCAGAACTGACACCGTGTCATGTGGAACAGAGCTCACATGGGTGACATGACATTCAGATGGCCCGCTGCGTGTTATGATCTGACTGTCCATTTCACCTGGGACAGCCTGTCAACATGCGCGCCGTGTGTGTGCTCACTGCAGCCCATTGCAACAGCGATATATGTTTTTATGTATGTCCACTTGAGGACAGCGAGCAGACACATGCACATCACAGTGGACAGTTGTTCATGTCCATAAAACACTGTATGTGTTGCCCAGCCGCTCTTGTCGGCGGCCACACCTCCTGTAAGTTCAGCGCACACACACCAACATGTCACTGTGTCTGTTTGCAAAGCCACACACGTGGGGGCACTTAGACAAATTTCACATCCAGCTCGATAGTGATCGTCTGCTGACTGTTGTGCTAATAGCGCAAATGGCCACACATTTTCTAAGTGCCAAGCTGACACATTGTGTGTGTCAGCTGAAATTTGGCCGACACCTGCCATGAGAGGGTTCGATGGGCTCTCACAGCGCACACTCTGTCTTTCAGCCACTGGTGTGCGCAAATAGTTTGAGCAACAGGTGTACGAGGCATTGGAGGCAGGTACGATTTTACACGTTTTGCGTACGATTCCTGCTTCATGCACACTTCATGTGCAAATCGACCAAATCCACACTATTTGTGAAGGGGCCCCATCATATCCTATGGGCAGTACGGTGGCTTAGTGGTCACTGCTGCCTCACAGAGGAGCTCTCAGGTTTCCTTCCCACCCGGTTCTTTCTGTGTAGAGTTTGCATGTTCTCTCTGTACTTGCGTGGGTTCCTCCGGGTGCTCCAACTTCCTCCCACTTCCAAAGACATGCAGGTTAGGTGAACTGGAAATTTTAAATGGACTGTGAGGGAGTGTGAATGTGTTTGTCTGTCTATATGCAGTCCTGCGAAAGACTGGCGGCCTCTTGCTCAGTGACCGCTAGGTGAGGCTCCAGCTTCCCCGTTAACCTTAATTGGAGTAAGTGGGTATAGAAAATGAATGACAGAATGCATATATTATATATACATATACAGTTTTGTTTAACCATCTTTGTGTCACTGTCTCAGGGAGAATTTCCAGAGGCTCCAGCAGGATCTAGCAGAAATGATCGTGTCCAGTCTACAGAAGCGCGGACGTGATTCCGATGGCTTTGAAAAGAGGAAGACCCTGTCCGCCAAAGTGCGTCAGCATGAGACTGACAACAGCCTGCCAGAGTACTTCCATCTGGCTGTCACTGATAGCCCCGAGACCCACCTGTGACCACAGAGGAGCTTCATATACAAACATGGTGAAGAAACCGAGCCATGGCGTAAAACCTCTGAATGTGCACTGCCAGGTTTTCCTTCTGTAAATTGCCACCAGAGGAGCAACTGGCCGTGTCAAACTTGAGGCAGCTGTCTCAGATACTTTCCCTGAAGCTTTATGACTGTACAATTATCCAAAAAACACCCCCTTCTACATTAACATTCACTATTCCTCAAGTGAAAATGGATTTTAAGGTTTCCAGCATTGTATTGCAAAGGGGGGAAATGATTTTTAACAGTCTAAAACCAAGCAAGTCTTTCTCATAATGCTTGTTTTCTCATGTGTTTTAAGTTATGACTAATTGCTCTTAAATGTTTTGTTAGATCAGTCATACACCATACATAGAATATCTTTTGGGTTGCTAGTTTGTGAAAAAATTGTTGTATATATATACACACACCAAAAACTCACTACCAACCACTTAGTAACATTTATAGTACGTACGTATAGTTGTTTGACTCATCACCCCTTTTGAAACCAGATTTACTGCAGATTTATTTTTTTACTCTTAAAAGTAGCACTGTTATTGTTTTGACATTTCTAGATTAATTTGAACAGGTTAAAACCATTTATTTATTGTAAGTTTATATGATTGATGTAAGAATCCTTTATTATTCATTTCGTAAAAATTGTAAATACAGTTTGACTCACTGACATAAAAATGAGAAGTCCAGAAATCCAAAGAGTGTTAAATGACTCACTAAAACACCTGTTTGAACATGAGCCACACATTTTGACACTCTGAAAAAAGATATGCTGTAAGACGTAGTTTAGGTGAACCGTTGACTCTAAATTGACTGTAGGTGTGAGTGAGACTGTGAATGTGTTTGTCTTTCTATGTGTGTCGACCCTGCGATTGACTGTCAGCCATCAGCCCTCGTGACCCTGAATAAGGGTCAGATTTAGAAAATGGATGGATGGATAGGAAGTCTGGAATGACAGAAAAGTATGTGAGGGTAGTGTGGGGGATGTACAAGGATAGTGTGACAGCGGTGAGATGCACAGTAGGAATGACAGACTTATTCAAGCTGGAGGTGGGAATACAACAAGGATAAGTTCTGAGGCCTTTCTTGTTTGCAATGGTGATGGACAGGTTTACGGATGAGATCAGACAGGAGTCTCCAAGGACTATGATGTTTGCAGATAACATTGTGAACTGTAGTGAGAGTAGAGAGCAGGTTGAGTCAAGCCTGGAGAGGTGGAGATATGCTCTGGAGAGCATGGGAATGAAAGTCAGTAGGACCAAGACTGAGTACATGTGTGTGAATGAGAGGGAGCCTACCAGAACAGTGTGGTTACAAGGAATAGAAGTGGTGAAAGTAGATGAGTTTAAATACTTGGGGTCACCTGTCCAAAGTAATGGAGAGTGTTGTAGAGAGGTCAAGAAGAGAGTGCAGGCAGGGTGGAGTGAGTGGAGAAAGGTGGCAGGAGTGATTCTGGACTGAAGAATATCAGCAAGAGTGAAGAGGAAGGTTTACAAGACAGTAGTGAGACCAGCTATGTTGTACGGCTTAGAGATGTTGGCACTAACAAAAAGACAGGAGGCAGAGCTGGAGATGTTGCGATTCTCTTTGGGAGTGACACAGATGGACAGGATTAGGAATGAACAAAGCAGAGGGACAGCTCAGGTGTGTCAGTTTGGAGACAAAGTCAGAGAGGTGAGATTGAGATGGTTTGCACATGTGCAGAGGAGGGATCCAGGGTATATAGGGAGAAGGATGCTGAGGATGGAGCCACCAGGCAGGAGGAGAAGAGGGAGGCCAAAGATGAAGTTTATGGATGAGGTGATGGAGGACATGCAGGTGGTTTGTGGTGACAGAGAAAGTTACAGAGGACAAGGTGAGATGGAAACGACTGATATGCTTTGGTGACCCCTAACGGGAGCAGCCAAAACAACAGAAGTAGGACAGTTATGTCATATGGACCTACAAAGTCTAGGTATTTATCTTGGAAAACCAAATTGTAACAGATTGCTACAATTAACTGTTGGTTGTAAATTGCATTTTCTATTTACACGACCAAGTTTTGTGGGACCGGTTGACATAACTAGATTAAGTAAATATAGCATTTAATTTCTTAGACTGAACCCAATATTTACTTTTGGCACCTGAAACTAGTTTATGGTGCATTTTCCTTTTTCACATAAAAACATAATTCATCTTAATATTTCATTCATAACCTGGAAAAATTAAACATATAATTTTTTGCAGACTTTTGTCGTAGAGCACTGGATGCAGTGTTGCACGTGAGTCTATGCAACACTGCGCTACTGTACACCATGCCTCCATAACTGTACGCTACCCTTTCACCAATCCTGCGAAAGGGTAGCCTTTTAGGTTTTTATCAGTACATACCTGCATTGCTAGATTTTATTCATACAGCTGGACTGTGCTGAACTTTGCCAGCAGTGAAGCTTCAAACCACGGAAGAAGAGGCAGGCCAAGCTTCCCCCTGCGCGCAACATATGCGGCCATTCCTGCGTACTAGATACGCAGCACAATGCAACTCTACGCAGGACCATGTGAAAGGGGATTAACACACAAACCTTCCATGATCCATACTGGCTTCAAACTGTTTGAGTTAAACAGTTATGATCTCGGGTTTACTTTTCAGGGTCACCCAAGGTCAATAGGTAATGTACAACCCCAATTCCAATGAAGTTGGGATGTTGTGTGAAATGTAAATAAAAACAGAATACAATGATTTGCAAATCCTCTTCAACCTCTGCTCAATTGGATACACCACAAAAACAAGATATTTAATGTTCAAACTGATAAACTTTATTGTTTTTGTGCAAATATTTGCTCATTTTGAAATGGATGCCTGCAACTTGTTTCAAAAAAGCTGGGACAGTGGTATGTTTACCACTGTGTTACATCACCTTTCCTTCTAACAACACTCAATAAGCATTTGGCAACTGAGGACACTAATTGTTGAAACTTTGTAGGGGAAATTTTTTCCTATTCTTGCTTGATGTACGACTTCAGTTGCTCAACAGTCCGGAGTCTCCGTTGTCGTATTTTACACTCATAATGCGACACACATTTTCAATGGGCGACAGGTCTGGACTGCAGGCAGGCCAGTCTAGTACCCACACTCTTTTACTTCGAAGCCACACTGTTGTAACGTGCACAATGTGGCTTGGAATTGTCGTGCTGAAATAAGCAGGGACGTCCCTGAAAAAGATGTTGCTTGGATGGCAGCATGTGTTGCTCCAAAACCTGGATGCACCTTTCAGCATTGATGGTGCCATCACAGATGTGTAAGTTGCCCATGCCATGGGTACTAACACACCGCAGATGCTGGCTTTTATACTTTGAGCTGGTAACAATCTAGATGGTCTTTTTCCTCTTTTGTCTGGAGGACACGATGTCGATGATTTCCAAAAACAATTTGAAATGTGGACTCATCAGACCACAGCACACTGTTCCACTTTGCGTCTGTCCATTTCAAATGAGCTCGGGCCCAGAGAAGGCGACAGTTGTTGTTGATGTGTGGCTTTTGCTTTGCATTGTAGAGTTTTAACTTGCACTTTTAGATGTAGCGACGAACGGTGTTAACTGACAATGGTTTTCTGAAGTGTTCCTGAGCCCACGCGGTAAGATCCTTTACACAATGTCAGTTTTTAATGCAGTGCCACCTGAGGGATCAAAGGTCATGGGCATTCAATGTTGGTTTTCGGCCTTGCCGCTTACATGTAGAAAGTTCTCCAGATTCTCTGAATCTTCTGATTATATTATCGACTGTAGATGATGGAATCCCTAAATTCCTTGCAATTAAATGTTGAGAAACGTTCTTAAACTGTTGGACTATTTTTTCCTGGAGTTGTTCACAAAGTGCTGATCCTCACCCCATCTTTGCTTGTGAACGGTTGAGCCCTTTGGGGATGGTCCTTTTATACCCAATCATGACACTCACAATTAGTGTCCTCAGTTCCCAAACGCTTATTGAGTGCTCTTAGAAGGAAAGATGATGTAACACAGTGGTAAACATACCACTGTCCCAGGTTTTTTGAAACGTGTTGCAGGCATCCATTTTAAAATAAGCAAATATTTGCACAAAAACAATAAAGTTTACCAGTTTGAACATTAAATATCTTGTCTTTGTGGTGTATTCAATTGAATATAGGCTGAAGAGGATTTGCAAATCATTGTATTCTGTTTTTATTTACATTTCACACAACGTCCCAACTTCATTGGAATTGGGGTTGTAATCAGTTCTTTGAAGTAACCTTTCTAAATAACATACACACTCAAATTTTTGTCTTGTAAACGACTTTCTCCAAATCAAATCAACTTTGTCCTTGACAGACCCTCAGTGATTCCACCAAGTTTGGTCCAAATCAGATCAAGTTATTTTGTTCAAATGCAGATGGACACACAGGACACAAAAACAATATCCCTATATGATAACACTGCATACTTTAAAAACAGCAAACCAGGGGCAAGGTGCTTCAGTATTGTAGCGGTTCTAAATCCACTCCCAGAGGGACTCCATGTGTTTCTCACCTCTTGTGGCTCTACAGCTGCTGATTGTCCTGTCACTGGATATTTGTTTATCTAAATGAAAAGTGAATAATTACAAATGTGTTGTAGTTTTAATAAAGTGCTGTGATTTAACACACTGAAAAAACATGGCATTATTTGAGAAAAAGTTACATCAGGAAACAATTTTACAAGCAGCACAGAGGAAAAAGTAAAATAAAAACAAAGCAAAACATAAAAACACGGTAGAAACAAAATTTCAAAAAAACTGAATACAAATCCATACACTGAGCAATTGTCCTCACAAGGAAGTAAATCTCTTTAAATACACATTATGGTATCCATTATGTGCGTTTAAACAAATCTGCATAAAGACATGCACACAATTTCTGTACCTTTTGGAGGACAATGTACAGACAGCTAAATTTTGATCAAACTGTTGCACACTACACTGTTTTAGTTGTAACTAAGGCGGTGCCGCCCAGCTCGGTGGCAGGAAGTGGGAGCCTATGTGAAAACAGCCTGCCGTCAGTTTGTGTCCCAGCATGCATCTCAGTGTTCCAGCACACGGGGAACCCATCGTCATTCTTTGAGCCCGTCGGAGCCCCGAGGTGCCAGTGAGGACAGGGTGAAAGTTCCTCTGCTGTAGTCTGCCACACATCCACCTGATCATTCATTTCTAGAGGCAGCGAGTGAATTTTAGCCGGTGTTTCATCTGTGTGAGGAGGCTCTGGTCCCACCTCTGAGTCCTCTGCAATAGAAACAAAACCTTAAAATGAATAGTGACTTCAAAATCTTCATTACATCATTATAGATATGGAAAAGATTGTGACACACACACACACAAGAAATACATATATATTTTTATTCTAAAGACACGACATATGAATCAACTGAAAATCTTGCATCTGTTCTGGAAACAATGCCATTAAATTTTAAAGGAGGTAAAATGGCAAACAGCACATTTTAAACCAATTTATGAATTAATGGATTTTACAGAAACAGGGGGTAAATGCTCAGAATGAGTCTGAAAACAAATCATTATATTTGAGAGCAGACCTGCAAAAAACAGAAAAAACAGAAATTTTTTTTAAATGCCTTTGTGAAACTGCATGATTTATGCACTCAAATAAATATCTGTCTACGTACTTATTACATGCAAAGGTTTAAAATGGAGGCTTTTATCACCAGAGTCCCCAGGAGCTGCACGCTGCTATGGTTTTCTGCCACTTTGTGTATGATTAAAAATATGAACACCTACAAACTAACGGCTGCCTGTTGAAACCAAAATAGCTGAGGCAATGACCCAAGGGGCGCTCAGAAGTAGAGAACAGAAACTGTAAAGTTTCTGCTGTGATGAACACCACACTTCAACGCCAGCTGGCCTGCAGATGCACTTCCTCCAAACCACAAGTTCTTTTAACAAAACTGCAAGAATATTTAGTCAAACACACGAGCCATCGGTCGTTATCTCCAGTGGAGGGACAGTTCCGCTAATCTGCTAATTAGGGAAGCTAACGTTTTCTTTAACGGATTACCTTTTCAGATAACTTTGAAAACCATCAGCGGACCAATTAGCTTCCACTAACATGTTTTTTTTGCTGGTAAAGTGAGTAAATTTAATGGTCAAAATGTTTGTAAACCCTAACATCATACGTTAGGTCCTGTTTATGAACGAGGGAGTTAGCTAACACTTCCGATTCACAGGTCAAAGCACACAAGCGCTGGTAAGAAGACAAGAAGATACACTGGGGACTAAAATGGTATTTAAGCAGCTCAAAAGTCAGCATTTTTATTTTTTTTTTGTGCATTTGTTTTGTGTTTGTGAATGCAATATGGGTGAGTCGTAGGTCCGTTAACGGTTTCTAAATATATAATATACAGATAAACTGTGACTTCTAATACTGCGATTGTCTGCTGACCAACTTCTGTCTCAGTGTTGCCAATTTTGTGACTTTATTGCTACATCTAGCCACTTTTTGAGACTTGCCTGAGTACTCAGAAAATCAACTTTTAGTTACTATGTTAAATCTGCCAATAAAAACGATAATGAAACTATCTCTGCAGAAACAGAAGGAATCGGCGATGGTAGGCACAGCTAACCAAAAAGTTAGCTTCAGTAACCATTAAACCGCTAACTGAAAAGTTAACTTTTATAATGTTAAACCAATAAAAAAAATTAGCGGAAGTTACTGCTAACCACTAACTTTTAGTATTGACTCGGTCGTGGCCACACTGTCCACTACTGATAATCCAGTTTTGAGTTTAAGCGCTGCAGGGGCTGCTGGGTAAATTCAATGATGATCACAAACACAAAACAAATGCACAAAAAATAAATAAAAAAACAAAACCCCAAAACACTGTCATCATCTTTATTAAAAGCAGTAAATTAGAATATTTCACAATTTTAATTTTTTAAAAATTATATCCAAATGTAACCCCTTTGTAATCACCAGTATTTTAACTAGTAACTGTAATTTAATTACATATTTTTTTTTCAGTAACTGGACTGGATTCCAATTATTATTTTTTTCTAATTTAATTAAGTAACTCTACTACATATTAAGAGTTACTCCCCAACACTGTTGAAACGGGGGTGTCCTCTTGGCGGTTGCTGGGTTGCTGAACATTGAGGCACCTGTTTGCTGGATCTTGCCCACAGAAACCAGTGGCGGCTGCTGGTCTTTCAAAGAGGGCAAGGTCATTGTCGACTTACATCATAAAATTTAATTTTCAAGAAAATAGTCTGTGATCCTATCGTACCAAGTAGGTGTCTTTTCCAGGGACTTGACCAGTGTCCTCTCAATGGCCAGCAGAGCTAGGCTGCAAAGCCCTTGCATGGCCCATTGTGTTGCAGGTGGAAACAGAAGAAGCGCCTTTCTACACATGCAGATGTAGCTCCATTTGTTAACACTCAATAACAGTTTGTACAGTTGAGGCATTGCACTGGTCTTTAAGAAAAACCAAGAAATCACACAGCTTTATCCTGTTACCTTGTAAGTCCTGATTTGAATACAGGACTTAAAGTTCAGACCTCAGTGACACTGTATCAAAGTATTATAACTTTTCAGGACACTGTGGAATGCCTCCCCTGGAAACACTTCTCTCATTTCATCAAACGTCCCTGGATTGACTCATTCTAAGAACTTTCCAAATTTGAAAAACACAAAGGATTCTGCTCCATGAGATTATCAAGGATGGCCGTGTAGAGATTTCTGTCATGCTCCTGGAGATCTTTCTCATGGGCTTTCTCGTGGGTCGGATGTGAGACCTGCTGCTTTGGCATAAACAGCTTGGAAAGCCCCCTCTGACCTCTTCTCTTTGACAAAAGCAAGAAGAGACTCAATTCTTTTCATGCAGTAGAGAACATCCGTGGCCCTCTGCTGGACGATATCAAAGACCACATCAGTCTCTGAGATTTGTTCATATGTGTACAATTTGAACACAAGCTCAAAATCCTCCAGTTTCATTACATACCTTTGGCACAATCCAGTGTGTCATCAGCCACTGTCTTATCTGCGATGATATTATAAAAGTCTCAGGAGGCCTTCATAGTTATTTGCGACAGTGCTCACTAAGCGTGATGTGAAATTTCTTCCTCACAGCTTCTCTTGCACTCACTCACTCATCTTCAACCGTTTACTCCAATTAAGGGTCACGGGGGTCTGGAGCCTATCCCAGCAGTCATAGGTACACCCTGGACAGGACACCAGTCTGCTGCAGGGCGCTTCCCTTGCAGTCTTAGAGAAATCGCATCTGACAGAAACCCAACATGCATTGTTCCCTCAACAATGCAACTGATTCTCCTCATCTTAGTCTCCCTAAGTAACTGTTTCTTTGACACAAAGTCATTCCATTGGTATCCAAGGATCCTCCAATAAGACCTTGTGCTAAAGCCACCCAGTAGTTGCCTTAGGTCCCTGGTTAGCATCCAAGTCTCACAATCATACAGTAAGACAGGAAGCACCAGAACCCCAAAGACTTGGACAAACACCTCCATCCAGTGAAATTCCATAAGTTCTTCTCAGGTGTCTCTCGATCTCAAAGATGATTAAAAGTGAATTCTTCTGTCCTCTAATACATGAAAGCTAACCCAAAGGTAGCACACTCTTTCAGCACCAAAGTATCATGTGATAACCTCAATTTGGGAGCAAGTTTGTAAAATTAAATATGAGCTCATTCATCCTCATGGACTTTTTTGTCTGATTGTTTGCATTAATGTGCTGTGAGGAAAGACAGCAGCTGATTGGCTGGGCAGAGGCACCTGGGCTATGTATTGTGGGATTTGCTGACCTTTAGTAGATGAATCCAACACTCTTATTGATCAGGTTTAGCAAAAACCCAAGGGCTGTGAGAAATTGAAGCTCATAACACTTAAAGAAGCTTGACTAAAAAAACTTCTATTTGTTCCTTCATCGGGATCATCTTACCTGAGGTGCTGTGTCGCCTGTATATGACAAACCAGATCACCACAGCCAGGATGGATCCCATTGTGATCAGAACCACAAAAGCCAACATAGCTGGATGTGGCATTGTCATAAAGTCAGCCCAGGCAGCAGAGGTTGTGGCTCTTACCTGACCAACCGAAGGTGCAGATGGTTCTGGTGAAAAAAGATGGATTACAGTGTATTTGCATTTATGTTCCTTTCTATGCTGATGATATTCACTTTTAAATTTGATCACCAATAGACAATCACCACAGTGTCAGTACATTGATCTGATTTGTTCAATTCACCTCTTGGATGTGCAATAATGTTGCCCAGAACAACAACAAAATGGCAAAATTGCATGTGGTCAATTTGAATGGATACTAGCATTAGATCTCTGTACATAATACAGTTGCTTGAATTGTCTTGTAAAACCATGGGACAATTCAGCCAAAGAAATTCAATTTTAATGTGAACCAGTCAGTGGTGGGCACAGCTAACCAAAAGGTTAGCTTCGATAATAGCTAATCAGCTAACTGAAAAGTTAGCTTTTATAAAGCTAAACCAATAAGCCACCCAAAAATTTATCGGAAGCTACAGCTGATAACTTTCAGTATTGTCTCCGGTACACTTGCAACAACTACTAACAAGCTGATTTTGAGTTTTAACACCACGATCACTTCTGGTAGTATTAAAGGCGACCACAGACCCAAGCAATGAGTCAACACTTCTGTCTTTGTGCGCCCTGTCCACTGCTGGAAGCTCCTGTTTACTACATAGCTTGCAGCAGTGAAGCTCAGCTCTGCAAACACACACAAAAAAGTCAGAATATAGCCGTGTTGCCGTGAGGCAGAGGTCTTGGAAAATAAAGCAGTTTTGACTTATGGTTTTGATTAAAAAAATCAATCCGGATAGAAAAAAATCCATTAATGTCAATTCTGTAATTTGTACAAAGTTAAAATATAACACATATCTTTTAATTTTAAATAATGCACTAATTCTGAAGTTTAAAAACATTTAACAGGTAAGCGCTAAAACCTTTGATATCAGTATCAGACTTCACAAAGGTTTTTAACTGTTTCAGATGTATTCACTTCACCTGCAAAAACATGTTAGCGATTTAAAAATTATCGGACCAAAACATATTGGAAGATAATTGGTCTGATGATGGTTTTCAAAGTTATACGAAACGCTAATCCGATAATGAAAACATTAGCTTTGATAATTAGTGGTTAGCGGATTAGCGGAACTGTGCCCACCACTGATTATAGCATTTTGTTAGCATTGTGGCGAAGTGGTTAGTGCACTTGCTTCTGAAACAGAAGGTTTTTGGTTCAAGATCATCTACATGGTGTAAAACATATCAAATCAACATGCATTTCCATGATGGATCTGCTTTTCTGAGCCAGAGTGAAAAAGGGATAAGCTGAAAGTCCTTACTTAAGCTCTTGAGGAACTTAATTCAGTTTTATAGAACCTGTTGACAAAATAAATTTAGTCAATGTTAATGTTTACTCAAGTCAGTGTTTGACTTTTTTGAGTGTAGTCACACAATATAAACATTTGTTTTGATGCTTTGCACTTTTTGTCATATGTTTACATTTTTATTATGTTTGAAAGATATGATTATGTTTTTATATCACACCTATGATTTTTGTGTGATATTCTATTTACATATTTTCTATTTAAATATCTTTCTGTCTCCCTTCTTTTTAATTTACTCTTTACAGGACTAAACAGGCACTTCCTTTTACATTTTAAATATCAGTATTTTTGATTTCTGTGTTTTTTATTTTTATTTTAAATGTATGTAATTCACTTTCATTCATTTTATTTATATAGCACCAAATCACAACAAAGTTGCCACAAGGCTCTTCACACTGGTATGGTATAACCTCTCCAATCCCCTTGAGCAAGCACATAGGTGACAGTGGTAAGGATAAACTCCCTCTGGTGTTTCTGAGCAAGAAACCTCAAGCAGACCAGACTCAGAGGGGTGACCCACTGCTTAGGCCATTCTAACAAAGTTACAAAAAAAAAAAGAGCGTAATGGTGCTAAACCCATGGTAAAGTCAAGCCCACAGTTCAAGACTGAATTGTGCTACATTATTAAATATGAAATTTTGAATCAATGCTTTTAATCACAAGTGATTGACATCTTTTATATTATATAACAGAAAATGAAGATATCTAAACCAAGAAGGAAACAACATATCTATAAGGTTTCACAAAACTGAAGCAAAATGAAGATCGTTCAAGTGGTTTGCATTATGTATTTTTGTCATATACAAATCATCAGTTTAACAACAGTGTCCAGATTCAGTAGTTCCACCCTCTATTAAACAAGTATGATCACATATGAAGAGTAAATCCCATAGAAGTAGGGAATTTTATGAACTCAGATAAGCTCAGTGTTATGGGACAAAAGAAGAAAAACGAAAAATTTTAAACATTTGTGCAAAAAGAATCGCTAAATCTATATGTATGTGTGAGAAATCGTTAAAACTGTAAATTTACAGAATTGTTTAAAATATACTTGTCACCCTGTAGCTCAGCCACTGAATCAGAAACAATTACAAAGTTACAATCATATTTTGGAAAACATCATCAAGCAGAGAGGTCTGAAGCTCACCTGTGGGTGTCTGAGGCTCACATTTGGTTTCTGTCCTACAGAGGATGCAGTCGTTGACCACATTGTCCCACGTCTCGCCAGCGGAGCACTTCTTCTTTACCATGTCTCAGGACAAAGATGGAAATGTACCGATCACCTCCTCTGAACTTATTATTAGTGGCAAAAATCAGAGTGTGGCACAACAGAGGAGAGCTGTGGTGACAGCATTTACAGTGTTACATGAACCTATCGAGCCCAACAGGCACATGTTTCAGTTCCTCCATTTCACATGAAAGCGTGTCCCTGAGGACCCAAAGAGAACTGCATTTCTATTTTTATAGAACATACACATCCTGACTTTCATCCTGCTGAGTTTTGGTCAGTACAGTATGACTGAGTGGAAACATCAAATATTTTATTTAGGTTATCAGTGAATGAAAATGACAAATCATAATTAAATTGCTTCAGTTAGTAACACAAATAAATTAAGTTTGCCCAATTCAAGTTAAGAAGTCGGCATACAATATTATTATTAAGTTAATTTGGGTAAATTTAATAACGTTTTTACCAGTTGAAGCACTTTTTAAAGTTGGTTTCATACTTCTTTTTTTCCACTGAAGATATGTTTGTAAATTTGAAATCAAAAAATACACAAGGTGGGTTATCAGCCATTAAGACAAGAGACTAATAATAAAATAACTGATTTTTTTTCAAGTAAACATACTGTTTAAAAAAAGCTGAAAAAAAAAAACCCCTTACAATTGAAAGCAAGTGGTGGCAATAAACACTTAAAACACTAACAAACTTAAACCGGTTTGACATTATTGAATAAACTCACACTTATGTATAGTCAGTTACAGTTTTTTGTTCAGTTTTTGTCTTTTTTCAATTTTTTGTTCCAGGGTGCACATTACACTGGTAAAAAAAAAAAAAATTGCATGGACTTTGAGAACTGATTTAGAGTAATTTTGGGGTGCTGAATCTGAATCTGAGCTCCAATCTTCTTGTTCTGTATTGATGGATTACGAGTTTGACGACACTAATCATGTACAAAAGCAGCTTCAAAAGCATAGTTTTTAAACCAGGTTCGCAAACTCCTGACAGTAAGTTGTACAAATGTAATTAATGATCTTTAACACAACATTTATAACACCAAACATCATCATGCTGATTGATGACAGGAAAGCATCAGCTGGATGTGACATGTTCTCAGCATCTATTCACTGTTATTTAACATGAGAAGATAAAGTCCAATTTTGGCCCTGAGGCCTGTTGGTACCGCTGCATATCTCCAGAATCTGTAGTGTGACTGAAGGGGACACCAGTCTGAAGCAGGTTACTTCCCCCTCAAAGTCAGTACCCATTTACAGCTGGGTGGACTGAGACAATGTAGACTGTCTTGTCTAAGGACACAGACAGGTATGGACAGGATTCCAGCCCAGGTCTACATATTGGCAGGCCAACACCATATCCACTGAGTGACCCCGCTCTACTCAATATAAAACCAAAAAACATCTCTACTCAACATTAGAAAAACAAAACAAAGAGTGTTAGAGTGTATTAAAACTCTAACAGAGTTGATTTAATACATTAATAGACTTGATGAAGAACTGAGTTTATTCTGAATTTATTTGAATCTCAAGTTTATTAAAACTCTAAAAGAGTTGATTTAACATGTCGGGATTGGACCCAGCTCCATTTGTGTTGGGGAAATGATGGTCTAGTGGTTAAAGTGTTGGGCTTGAGACCTGAGGATCCTCAGTTCAAATCCCAGCCTGACTGGAAAATCACTAAGTGCCCTTGGGCAAGGTCCTTAATCCCCTAGTTGAGGTGTGTAGTGAGTACCTTGTATGGCAGCACCTTGACATCGGGGTGAATGTGAGGCATAATTTGTAAAGTGCTTTGGGCGTGTGATGCAGATGGAAAGCACTATATAAATGCAATCCATTTAACATCCTCTACAGACTGAATAAATAAATACTTGATAGCAATTCTGTAGCTGACCTTAGAAAGTACAGAGGACCAAACGTGAATTAAGTCTAATTTATCTATTTATTTAGACACAATTCATGTTTGGTCCTCCAAAGTTGACTGGCCATTTTTCTGCAAGTGTCACATTTTTACGTTCTACATTAAGAGTCAGAGAATAAAATGAATCATAATATCAATCAATCAATCAATTTTTTTTATATAGCGCCAAATCACAACAAACAGTTGCCCCAAGGCGCTTTATATTGTAAGGCAAGGCCGTACAATAATTATGTAAAACCCCAACGGTCAAAACGACCCCCTGTGAGCAAGCACTTGGCTACAGTGGGAAGGAAAAACTCCCTTTTAACAGGAAGAAACCTCCAGCAGAACCAGGCTCAGGGAGGGGCAGTCTTCTGCTGGGACTGGTTGGGGCTGAGGGAGAGAACCAGGAAAAAGACATGCTGTGGAGGGGAGCAGAGATCGATCACTAATGATTAAATGCAGAGTGGTGCATACAGAGCAAAAAGAGAAAGAAACAGTGCATCATGGGAACCCCCCAGCAGTCTACGTCTATAGCAGCATAACTAAGGGATGGTTCAGGGTCACCTGATCCAGCCCTAACTATAAGCTTTAGCAAAAAGGAAAGTTTAAAGCCTAATCTTAAAAGTAGAGAGGGTGTGTCTCCCTGATCTGAATTGGGAGCTGGTTCCACAGGAGAGGAGCCTGAAAGCTGAAGGCTCTGCCTCCCATTCTACTCTTACAAACCCTAGGAACTACAAGCAAGCCTGCAGTCTGAGAGCGAAGCGCTCTATTGGGGTGATATGGTACTACGAGGTCCCTAAGATAAGATGGGACCTGATTATTCAAAACCTTATAAGTAAGAAGAAGAATTTTAAATATACAATATACAAATAATGAATGTTTATGAGTTCAATGGTGCAAATATTTCATGAGGTAAAAGCTGGAACATACCATTCAATTCGGCTTTGCCTCATTGAATGGTATGTTCCAGCTTTCACTGAATTAAATATTCGTTCCATTGAAAGAATGTAAAAACATACATTATTTGTTTTATATAACGGCTAAAATAGATCCTTGTCATTTGATATTTTATTAATTTATAAACTGTTGTGTGGGCCGCTGAAGAGGAGGTACTGCTGGCCCACCACCACCAGAGGGCGCCCTGCCTGGAGTGCGGGCTCCAGACATCAGAGGGCGCTCCCGCCTCACAGGAGCAGCCAGGACGACAGCTGTCATCCATCACGGGAGACAGCTGATCCCAATCAAGACGGAGGTATATCAGCAGGACGGCATCTCCACCTCATTTGCCGAGATATCGCCATACCTAAAGAGGTAACGTACTCAGCCGTTGTGTTGTCTTTCAGACAGTGAACATTGTTGCTTTGTGTTTTGACAGTAGTCAGTGAGTACTTGCAGCTGGAGACTGAGTTGGACTTTTCATCAACCTTTTTGATAAGTACTCATACTCCTGCGCATACCAGTTGTTGACGAGAGGTGGAGGTGGACTCTCCACCCTCCGTGTTGTTGGGTGCAGCCGCATCCACACCTGACTGTTTCTGTTTCCTGCCAGCAGTACCGGATCCGGCGAGCGGAGGCAGTGGCCACCTGGGAATTCGGGACTTGGCGGCTCCAGTATCCCCGGGGTCCGGTGGCGGAGGAGATCGGGTTGGTTCCGGTTCGACTTGGACAGACGTCTCCTATCGTCGAGCCTGCCCACACGACACCTTTGAATTAGACTAAATCTCTCTATTGTTATCAGTTGTATTTGTTGTGCCCTTTTTCCACAACAGTAAAAACAGTGTTATTTGATTCCTCCATTGTCCGTTCATTGTCGCCCCCTGTTGTGGGTCCGTGTTCCTACACTTTCACAACAGGATATCTCGGCCAGCGTCATGGATCCCGAGGGGCGTCAACCGGCTGTTGCACGGCCAATGGAAGAACAGGACGCGCAGGCGTCCGCAGGAGGGGTATTCGGTGAGTTGCAGCGGATCCTCACCGCTTTCACGACTCGGTTAGATTTGATGACCGAGCAGAACGTCCTCCTGAACCGCAGGGTGGAGGCTCTCGCCGCGCAGGTGGAAGCGCACCCTCCGGGCACCGCTGCGGCTCTCCCTCCCGTAGACCCTGTGCGTAGCGTTGACGTTCCACTGGTTGTTCAACGACCTCTCCCACCTTCCCTGGAAGCATACATACGCCCCCCAGAGCCGTACGGCTGTGTGGAGACGTGCGCGGATTTTCTGATGCAGTGTTCGCTCGTCTTCGCACAGCGTCCCGTCATGTACGCGACCAATGCTAGTAAAGTAGCTTATGTTATAAACCTGCTTCGCGGTGAGGCACGCGCTTGGGCTACAGCGCTCTGGGAGCAGTCTTCACGGCTCCTTCTGACATACGATGGGTTTGTAAGGGAGCTCAGAACCGTGTTCGATCACCCTAATAGAGGCGAAACCGCTTCAACCGTGCTACTGTCAATGAGACAGGGGCGCCGGAGCGCAGCTGCCTATGCAGTCGACTTCCGCATTGCGGCTGCGAGATCCGGCTGGAATAGCGCTGCCCTCCGCGCCGCCTTTGTAAACGGACTGTCTTTGGTTCTTAAGGAGCACCTGGTGGCTAAGGACGAACCGCGGGATTTAGATGGGCTCATCGATCTCGTCATACGGTTAGACAACCGGTTAGAAGAACGACGGCGGGAACGAGACGAAGGGCGTGGCCGGGCACGCGCCGTCCCTCTCCCTTCCGGTTCCGACTGCGCTCCGCCTTCCCCACGCTCCACGGCCCCTGCGCTCCGTGGGGCCACAGCTCCCCCTACTGACGAAGCTATGGACATGAGTAGGGCAACATTTAGGGCACCAGATGCACAGAAGAGACGGGCCCATGGAGCTTGTTTTGTTTGTGGTGCAATAGAGCACCATATGAGAGACTGCCCCGAGCGGTTAAACTCCAACGCCCGCCCCTAGAAACTGGGCTAGGGGTGGGCCGAGACATTCACGTGGGACACACCCACATTGCCACACGACTCCCGGTTACGATCCTTTATGAGGACTCAACCCTGAAGGCCCCAGCACTGGTGGACACGGGCTCTGAGGGGAATCTGTTGGATAGCAGATGGGCCAGGGAGATAGGGCTCCCTCTGGTGGCGCTTACCTCGCCTGTGCAGGTTCGGGCACTAGATGGCTCCCTACTCCCTCCGATCACACATAAGACACCACCTGTAACGCTGGTGGTGTCAGGAAACCACCGGGAGGTGATTGAGTTTTTTGTGACTCAGGCCACTTCCCGTGTGGTTTTAGGTTTTCCCTGGATGTTGAAGCACAATCCCCGGATTGATTGGCCGTCCGGGGTAGTGGTTCAGTGGAGCGAGACCTGCCATCGGGTGTGTCTAGGTTCCTCGGTTCCTCCCGGCTCCCAAGCTAAGGAGGAGGTCAGAGTCCCGCCCAATCTGGGGACGGTGCCGGTGGAGTACCACGACCTTGTCGACGTGTTCAGCAAAGATCTGGCTCTCACGCTTCCCCCCACCGTCCGTACGATTGTGCCATTGATTTGGTTCCGGGCAGTGAGTTCCCGTCCAGTAGGCTGTACAACCTCTCACGGCCTGAGCGTGAATCAATGGAGACCTACATCCGGGACTCGTTAGCTGCCGGGTTGATCCGGAATTCCACCTCCCCGATGGGCGCAGGTTTCTTTTTTGTGGGTAAAAAAGACAGCGGACTTCGTCCATGCATTGATTATAGGGGGCTGAACGAAATCACGGTTCGCAACCGATACCCGTTGCCCCTGTTGGATTCGGTGTTCACGCCCCTGCATGGAGCCAAAATTTTTACCAAGCTTGATCTTAGAAATGCGTATCACCTGGCTCGGATCCGGAAGGGAGACGAGTGGAAAACGGCATTTAACACCCCCTTAGGTCACTTTGAGTACCTGGTCATGCCGTTCGGCCTCACAAATGCCCCCGCGACGTTCCAAGCCTTGGTTAACGACATCTTGCGGGACTTCCTGCACCGGTTCGTCTTCGTATATCTAGACGATATACTCATCTTTTCTCCGGATCCTGAGACTCATGTCAGGCATGTACGTCAGGTCCTGCAGCGGTTGTTGGAGAACCGGCTGTTTGTGAAGGGCGAGAAGTGTGAGTTCCACCGCACGTCTTTGTCCTTCCTGGGGTTCATCATCTCCTCCAACTCCGTCGCTCCTGATCCGGCCAAGGTTGCGGCGGTGAGAGACTGGCCCCAACCCACAAGCCGTAGGAAATTGCAACAGTTCCTAGGCTTTGCTAATTTCTACAGGAGGTTCATTAAGGGCTACAGTCAGGTAGTTAGCCCCCTGACAGCCCTGACCTCACCAAAAGTCCCCTTCACCTGGTCGGATCGGTGCGATGTCGCATTTAAGGAGTTGAAACGGCGCTTCTCGTCTGCACCTGTTCTGGTGCAGCCCGATCCTAGTCGCCAGTTGGTGGTTGAGGTGGACGCCTCGGACTCAGGGATAGGAGCCGTGCTGTCCCAGGGCGGGAAGACCGATAAGGTCCTTCACCCATGTGCCTATTTTTCCCGCAGGTTGACCCCAGCCGAACGGAACTATGACGTCGGCAATCGAGAGCTCCTTGCGGTGAAAGAGGCTCTTGAGGAGTGGAGACATCTGTTGGAGGGAACGTCCGTGCCGTTCACGGTCTTCACTGACCACCGGAACCTGGAGTATATCAGGACCGCCAAGCGGCTGAACCCCAGGCAAGCCCGCTGGTCACTGTTCTTCGGCCGTTTTGACTTCCGGATCACCTACCGTCCCGGGACCAAAAACCAAAGATCGGATGCTTTGTCCCGGGTACATGAAGATGAGGTCAAAACGGAGCCGTCGGATCCCCCGGAACCCATCATCCCGGAGTCCGCTATCGTGGCCGCCCTCACCTGGGACGTAGAGAAGACCGTCCGGGAGGCCCTAACACAAGACCCGGACCCCGGAACCGGACCGAAGAACAAACTTTACGTCCCACCAGAAGCCAGGGCTGCAGTTTTGGACTTCTGTCACGGTTCTAAGCTCTCCTGTCATCCTGGGGTGCGAAGAACCGTGGCAGTCGTCCGGCAGCGCTTCTGGTGGGCGTCCCTGGAGGCCGACGTCCGGGGTTACATCCAGGCCTGTACCACCTGCGCCAGGGGCAAGGCAGACCATCGCAAGACACCGGGATTGCTACAGCCGCTGCCCGTGCCTCATCGCCCCTGGTCTCACATTGGCCTGGATTTCGTCACGGGTCTCCCGCCGTCCCAGGGAAACACCGTCGTCCTCACGATAGTGGACCGTTTCTCCAAGGCGGCCCACTTCGTGGCCCTCCCGAAGCTGCCAACGGCCCAGGAGACAGCGGACCTCCTAGTCCTCCACGTCGTCCGTCTGCATGGGATACCATCAGACATCGTCTCCAATCGCGGTCCCCAGTTCTCCTCGCATGTTTGTAGGAGCTTTTGCCGGGAACTGGGGGCCACGGTCAGGCTCTCGTCCGGGTACCACCCCCAGACCAACGGACAAGCAGAACGGGCCAACCAGGAGATGGAGCAAACCCTACACTGTGTGACAGCCGCGCACCCAACGGCCTGGAGTACCCACCTGGCCTGGATCAAGTACGCCCACAACAGCCAAGTGTCGTCCGCCACCGGCCTCTCCCCCTTTGAGGTATGCTTGGGGTATCAACCCCCGTTGTTTCCGGTGGTTGAGGGGGAGGTCGGTGTGCCCTCGGTCCAGGCCCACCTACGGAAGTGCTGTCGGGTGTGGCGTGCCGCCCGTTCTGCTTTGTTAAAGGCCCGGACGAGGGCGAAGAACCATGCAGACAGGCGGCGGGCCCCGGCTCCCACGTATCGTCCTGGGCAGGAGGTATGGTTGTCCACCAAGGACATTCCCCTACAAGTGGACTCCCCGAAACTGCAAGAACGATACATCGGCCCCTACAAAATACTCAAGGTCATCAATCCCGCCGCAGTGAGGCTCCAGCTTCCGGCCTCACTGCGGATTCATCCAGTATTTCACGTCTCCAGGATTAAACCCCATCACACCTCACCCCTCTGCACTCCTGCCCGGATCATCGACGGAGAGCCGGCCTGGACCGTACGCCGGCTCCTCGACGTTCGACGAATGGGCCTGGGCTTTCAGTATCTGGTGGACTGGGAAGGGTACGGCCCCGAAGAACGCTCCTGGGTGAAGAAGGGCTTCATCCTGGACCCGGCCCTCCTGGTTTACTTCTACTGTCGCCACCCTGACAAGCCCGGTCGTGCGCCAGGAGGCGCCCGTTGAGGGGGGGTCCTGTTGTGTGGGCCGCTGAAGAGGAGGTACTGCTGGCCCACCACCACCAGAGGGCGCCCTGCCTGGAGTGCGGGCTCCAGACATCAGAGGGCGCTCCCGCCTCACAGGAGCAGCCAGGACGACAGCTGTCATCCATCACGGGAGACAGCTGATCCCAATCAAGACGGAGGTATATCAGCAGGACGGCATCTCCACCTCATTTGCCGAGATATCGCCATACCTAAAGAGGTAACGTACTCAGCCGTTGTGTTGTCTTTCAGACAGTGAACATTGTTGCTTTGTGTTTTGACAGTAGTCAGTGAGTACTTGCAGCTGGAGACTGAGTTGGACTTTTCATCAACCTTTTGATAAGTACTCATACTCCTGCACATACCAGTTGTTGACGAGAGGTGGAGGTGGGACTCTCCACCCTCCGTGTTGTTGGGTGCAGCCGCATCCACACCTGACTGTTTCTGTTTCCTGCCAGCAGTACCGGATCCGGCGAGCGGAGGCAGTGGCCACCTGGGAATTCGGGACTTGGCGGCTCCAGTATCCCCGGGGTCCGGTGGCGGAGGAGATCGGGTTGGTTCCGGTTCGACTTGGACAGACGTCTCCTATCGTCGAGCCTGCCCACACGACACCTTTGAATTAGACTAAATCTCTCTATTGTTATCAGTTGTATTTGTTGTGCCCTTTTTCCACAACAGTAAAAACAGTGTTATTTGATTCCTCCATTGTCCGTTCATTGTCGCCCCCTGTTGTGGGTCCGTGTTCCTACACTTTCACAACATAAACAACAGAAAAGGGACTTACATTTTGGTGTGCCACTGCTGCTAAAGTCCAAATTGTGACGTGTAGTCCAGTGATGCTGTCCACTGACTTCAGGCTTCCCCCCCTAAAAAAGAGTTTGGTAGTTCCTCAGTCCAGCCAAAAACCCCATCAGCGTTTCATGTGAACGGGTCTTTATGCATCCAGACAGCTTACAGAGGAGTGAATTTTGTGAGTGCGTGTGTGTGTGTGTGTGTGTGTGTGTGTAGCAGTGTCAGTTAGCTCAATCAAATCATTGTGTCGTTGTCCCCCGCGCACGTGCGCACACACGCAACCGGCTCGGTCAACTGTGTACGTCCAGTGCAGCGAAAAAAAAAATCATGTCAGAAATGAGTCCAGCTTTTCTTTCTCTCTTCCTGCTAACAGCCTCCAAACAGCACAGTGGATTTGTTTTGTGTGTATGTGTGTGTCTTACAAGCAGTGTCAGTTAGCTCAATCAAATTATGTCTCGGGAGAGTCGTTCTCCCCTGCGCTCGCACACACACATACACACACACGTGCAACCTGGTCGGTGCTTGTGCATGCATGCACTACCAAAAAAGACTGTGTATGTCCTCAGTGCAGTGAAAAAAAAAAAATCACGTCAGAAATTAGTCCAGCTTTTCTTTCCAACTTTTTGCCAACAGCCTCCAGACAGCACAGTGGATTTGTTTTGTGTGTGCATGCACGTGCATGTGTGGGTGCTCGTGCATGTGCATGCATGAGGACGTGCATGTGTGTGTGCGCGCACATGCAGAGTGCAATGGTACCAAACCTATGGAACCAAATTTGCACTCTAAATGGAACCAAGCTGCACTCTAAATGCAATGCAACACAAATGGGATGAATTAATCCATGTCATGTGACATACAAAGCACCAATCAGTGTTTAATTTGTAAAGTGGGAGGTCCCGGAGCACAGAGGATGGGTGGCTCCAGTGCAGAAAAGAAAAAAAAAAAAAAAAGGGGGGGGGGGGGGCGTTTGCGAACAACGCTGTGCGCCACACCGAAAATAAACTGGGCATGTATTGTAGGCCTAATAACACTAGTCACACCAAATCCAGATAGAGTACAAATTCCTGCGATAAACGAGGGACCACTGTACATCATTAAACTGATGTACAGTGGTCCCTCGTTTATCGCGGGAGTTAAATCCGCGAAGTAGCGCTATTTTTTACACTTATTATAGATGCTTTAAGGCTGTAAAACCCCTCACTACACACTTTTCTCAAACAAGCATTAACATTTTCTGACTTCTCTCTTGTGTAAACACTCTTTTTTCTTCTGTGCGAGAAGATTATAAACAGACACACGCAGAACACAATGCGCGGCTCTCCCTTCACTCACTGCCTCCGGGGGTACGGATGCGGGACCCGCAAAGAATCCAAGTCCTCTCTCGGTGGCCACGGAGCTCTGTGGCTACGGTTAACATCCGGATCAAAACAGCGAGCGTAGCCTCTGGACCTGTTGCCACATTTGGCGCAATTCCGCACAGCAGACAGGAGGGCGGCGGTGTGATTGGCAGTGAGAGCAATCGCAGAGATTTTTTTATTTTTTATATTTTGTTAGTCAAGAGAGGTGGCGAATCACGGATCCAGTATAAATAGCTGGCGGAGCCAACGTCAGAGGTTCCGGAGCATGCTACAGCTTGCTCCCCCTCAAATTAAGCCCTGGCACCAATCAAATGACAAGGATCCACTCAGCCGTTATATAACATGAGACATCAAACAGCCCTGACTGTGCCATGACAATAATTGGTTCATTAAAATGATTATGCATGTTTGGAGACATTCAACTCTTTCGAAACTCAACAAACCTGGAAAAAAAAATGAAGTAATTACAGTAGAATACAAACACTGATTTAGTGCACTGGGTCATATTGGACATAATCATAAAGTTATTCTTTTGATGAAGGCAAAACTGGCTCCAGGTCATAAAAAAGATCCTAAATTCTAAATTGCTCATTTCACCCTGAGATATTTGTTAAATGTATAATCACATTGGCTGTGGCATTTTTACCAATTAAATGAATGCAAAACAAATCTTTAAAAATAGAAAGTCCATCCTACAAAGATAAACATTTATAAAAAATTTCCAATTAATCTAAACTCATCGTTCTGTGGACAGGCATCACGGCACAAAGAGAAGAGGATGCATGCCGATGAAGGTGAAGTTGTAGTACGGGGGCAGACCCTGATGTACGATGCTACTGAACCTCTCCCAGGAAAACGGTGGGAGGCCATCCTGTGTTGTTGGTCCATTTACCGCCTCCGCACGGAACTCGCTGGCCATGTGGAAATCTGCCACCTGTGATGAGTTAGAACAGATAGTCTGAAGCTAGAAGAGGGCTAAACACACCCGACGTGTATTTTTCTGACATGTTTTACAGTGTAAGTAAGCTACCTTGGTGTCATAGCAACCGTCTGGTGAAGGTTTCTCTGGCCTCAGGTCGTTACGGCAGCAGATAGTCTTACAGGGGTCGCCTTTGGAGTACGGATCCTTTTTGTAGTCTGAAGATAAAAACAAGACTTTTCATGTAAACAAATGGGCTTTTCTTTGATTTTTAAATACCTCCACTGAAAATATTCCAGTTTAGGAGAATTGAAAGCTACAGCTGTTGACGATACATAAAATATGATGTAATTTACCAAGAGCATTGCATATTAGTACAGGCACTTTAAAATTCATAATGTTTCCTGGAAATGGAGTTCAGGTTGTACAACCAGGGGTGCCACCAGGGATTTTGGGCCAAATGAAAAGAAATTTTACTGGGGTGTTGAGAAATGTTTCCAAAACATAAAACTTGGTGGTATCGATACACTATAAATAAAATATATGGGTGATTGTAAGTTTATTATTGAGTGTCATCTTATTTTGTCAGTATTATAATTGTAATGAGCGTCTCTCTGGGCCTCTGTCAGTCATAGTCCCCTAGAATCCTTTTCTTATTCTCCCCTTTTCCGCGCCCCTGTCAATAACAGTTATAGATTCTCACTTTCTCTCTCTCTCTCTCTCTCTCTCTCTCTCTCATTTTCTTCAGATCCTGCAGGTTTTGAATAAGTTGCAGCCTCTCATTTCAGAAGGTGTACTGCAGTAGTTTAATTTCCTAAAAATTAAAGTATGAATGAAAATTTTATCATAAGTATGGCTGGAATGCCAAATCAAACTAATACAAGAGGAGCGCCACGTATCGCTCACTCTATGGTACAGGAAGTCCCAAACAGGAAGTGCCAAATTTTGAGTCCACAGTGAAAGAGGAAATGTCAAATGTCAAACACTTCCTGGATTGACAGATGAGATCCCATGGAATCTCGCGGGAACTCAGTGGCAAGTTCACACTGAAACCGGAAGTGCCAAATTTTGAGTCCACAGTGAAACAGGAAATGTCAAACGCTGAACAATTCCTGGCATGGGTGGAGCTAGAGCAGAGGCCAGGGTTGCACTGGGCTCCCAGTGCAACCTGATTGGACACAGATGATTGACAACACCGCACATCTGGTTGAAAAGAGATGCATTTGGAAATCAGTGAGTCACATTGACTGCTAGGTTCCTTCTGTCCAGTAGTTTGTGCTATGTACCACAAAAAGTTCTAATCCACCTTAGTAGAAGAAGAAAAATGTTTCCCTCAGATTTGAACTGAACACGTTTGAACTGTGGACTAGTAATGACACCAAAGTTATACTGGTGAGTAAACAACTGTATTTTATGCCAGAAATGAGGTCCAGGTTGTTAAAAGCGGCATTTCTCCTTTAATTCAGGTTGTCTTATGCCTTACGTTTGTCTCCAGTGATTTTTAAATGAGCAAGCAGCGGTTGATTAAATAACCTCTTAATTTTGCTGTATGAAGGACTTAAATAACCTCTTAATTTTGCTCTCTGACTGACACCAGGATGATGCATTTCACATAAAAATACACATGCCATTGAGTGTTTCTCAACTGTACTCAAAAGTATTGGAACACTTGGTATTTCACACATTTTAATTTGTTTATGCCATTTCAAATACAAATAAATAAATAAATCTAAAGTTATCCTTCAGCTACGTTCAGCTACAATTTGACAGAAAGTACATTTGAGATGAAAGCCTAGATTTGATGTTTTGGTGAAAGAAACTTTTGTTTTTCTTCATAATTGATGTAAATAAAGGCCAAGACATATTCAGTGACTTGGAGATGTTCATGTTTCCATCCTCTGACTTGTCTGAAGAAAACTGGCAATAAAAACTGACTATTATTTACAGGTTTTATCAAGTTTGGGAGATTTGGTTTTAGTTTGTGTTTGAGGAAGATAATTTTAGAAATTTTTATTCTTTAGATTTTTTTTTTTGTATTTCTTGTATTTGAAATAGCATGAACAAATTAAAATGTGTGAAATACCAAGTGTTCCAATACTTTTGGAGGGCACAGTATCCTAACCTTATGATGAGTGTAAAATGAGTGTGGTATTATTACTGTTTTGTTTAAGAATGTTTAATTTTCACTGTTGCTGCACTTTGTGTGAAATCATAGTCATATCTTATATCATACTGATATGACAATATTGAGATACGATAATTTGGCCATATTGTACAGCCCTACTGTCAACTAGCTGAAAAGTCTGAATATTAATTTACATCAACATAAAAAAATGCTTAAAGTGGCAGGGGGTTAAGAGGGCTGTAATTAGGGGGGTCTGTGGGGTGGAGCCCCCCAGAAGCTGAAAGGCAAAAAAAGAAAAATGTTTAAAAAGGTGGGATGTCTGGGGGGCAGAGGTCCCCCAGAAGCTGAAAGGTTTTAGCCATACTAATGCTCCCCTGAAGCACTCAAAAAAAGTCTGAAGGACCTAAATGACATGGTGAGATGCTGAAGAGCTTCACTCGTTCATGTCTACGACATATGCATAATAAGAACAGACCTGAGTCCACCCTTCCATCCATTTACTTAGTATGTAGTAACATTGGTTAAGAGCCTACTACCCAACTGTTACTGTCGTATGTACCAGAAGGAAGTGAGCAAGTAGTAGTCACACAATTCAGATGTACTACACTGTCATCTTACCTGTCCTATGACCCAGATATTTACAGATGACACGTGTGCATACCCACATATGCCACGAAAATTTCTATTTTGCAACAGCAGATTTTTTAAGTGATCATAATATTATAATAATGTAATTTCTGACTATTGAAGCCCTTCCTTAGTCAGTCACTCAAGTCAAGAGAATGATTATGCTTAAATGGGTAATACTCAGATCAAAATTAACCTAAATTAGCCTAAACCTAATCCTTGCTAAACTAATCTGGACAAGTCAATTCATTTGACTATTAATGACTGAGGCAGTTTAATTAAGTTTGTCTTATTTCAGCGGGCTACTAGCAGCAACCTATACTGAACATCGGTGGTTCAGTGGTAGAATTCTTGCTTGGCCTGGCTTTGATTCCAGGCCAATGCAAATCAATTTTAGTGGTGGTAGGCTTGTTTGCCAGTGTGGAAGGATCCTGGTTTATGGCCACCCCTGGCCATTCTCCATGTTGTGTCAGGAAGGACATCCAGTGTAAAATGTCTGCCAAATCAATACACTAATCCACCTCTGATCTGCTGTGGCGACCCTGACTGAAACAAGGGAGACGTTGAAGGAAATTTCTTACACCAACAGCAATTTGGGGTTCAGTGTCTTGCTCAAGGATAATTTCACATAAAGGAGTTGTCAAGTATCAAACCATTCGTTTGATTTATGGACAACACGTTCTGTGATGGTGAAGTACGAGGGCTGTCCATAAAGTATAGGTCCTTTTTATTTTTTCAAAAACTATATGGATTTCATTCATATGTTTTTACGTCAGACATGCTTGAACCCTTGTGCGCATGCGTGAGATTTTCCACGCCTGTCGGTGACGTCATTCGCCTGTGAGCACTCCTTGTGGGAGGAGTCGTCCAGCCCCTCGTCGGAATTCCTTTGTCTGAGAAGTTGCTGAGAGACTGGCGCTTTGTTTGATCAAAATTTTTTCGAAACCTGTGAGACACATCGAAGTGGACACGGTTCGAAAAATTAAGCTGGTTTTCGGTGAAAATTTTAACGGCTGATGAGAGATTTTGAGGTGATACTGTCGCTTTAAGGACTTCCCATGGAGCGAGACGTTGTGCAGCGGTCCCAGGCGCCATCGTCAGCCTGTTTCAAGCTGAAAACCTCCACATTTCAGGCTCTATTGATCCAGGACGTCGTGAGAGAACAGAGACGTTTCAGAAGAAGTCGGTTTCAGCATTTTAGCCGGATATTCCACTGTTAAAGGAGATTTTTTTAATGAAAGACGTGCGGGCGGATTGCAGCGTCGGCTCGCAGCCGCCGCGACTCTCCACCACAGGAAAAACACCTCCCTTGGAAGCCTTAAGGACAAGTTGGAACATGTCCAGCTGTTAAACAATTTCTCATATACTCACTCCACTGAAAGCCATCAAAAGCTGCCTGGATTTTACAAATGGTTATCAACACGGAGATGTTTTTCCTGTGCCGCCGCACCGCGCCGGCTGCGTCCCGACGCGCGGACCCGTCCGCACGTCTTTCATTAAAAAATTCTCCTTTAACAGTGGAATATCCGGATAAAATGCTGAAACCGACTTCTTCTGAAACTTCTCTGTTCTCTCACGACGTCCTGGATCAATAGAGCCTGAAATGTGGAGGTTTTCAGCTTGAAACAGGCTGACGACGGCGCCTGAGAGCACTGCGCGACGTCTCGCTCCGTGGGACGTCCTTAAAGCGACAGTATCACCTCAAAATCTCTCATCAGCCGTTAAAATTTTCACTGAAAACCAGCTTAATTTTTCGAACCGTGTCCACTTCGATGTGTCTCACAGGTTTAGAAAAAATTTTGATCAAACAAAGCGCCAGTCTCTCAGTAACTTCTCAGACAAAGGAATTCCGACGAGGGGCTGGACGACTCCTCCCACAAGGAGTGCTCACAGGCGAATGACGTCACCGACAGGCATGGAAAAACTCATGCATGCGCACGAGGGTTCAAGCATGTCTGACGTAAAAACATATGAATGAAACCATATAGTTTTTGAAAAAAATAAAAAGGACCTATACTTTATGGACAGCCCTCGTAGTTGAGCATGAGCAGGTTTTTTTTTTGTCAACACATAATTTCAGGTTTAAAAAACTTGAAATTCTATGTATATTGTATTTCAGACTGTGAGTTGGTCAATCTTATGTTTGTCAAAACTAACGGATCACTTAGTCTGAAACTGTTAAAACGACATTCCCTCTCTAAAACTCTTGAGGTGAGAAAACTCAAAAATAAGACAGGCTGCCTTGAAATTTTCAGATTCCTTGACTCTTCTAAAATGACTAACAAGAAGTGAAGAAGTGGATCCACGCACCATTAAACCTCATGATATGCTTCAAGGAGTCCAGGTCTTTGACATCTCCCTGATCCCGACGGAAAATCTTGGCTCTGGGACAAAGGTCATAGGAGTAGTCATCTCCATACTCTGTCCACTTTTCCCTGTAACCACTCAAAATGTAGATGTTCCGGTGGAAAGGAATGTTGTAGGATGGCCAGTAACCTACAGTATAACATGACATTTCCATGACCACAGAGGTTCTTGGAACACTCACATCACATGGGAATCTTGGAACCAAAAAAGTTCTGGCAGTGGTGCCATTACCTCTGCGTAAAGCCTGTGTCTGGTCCGAGTACTCCACCAGACCAGGGATCTGCTCCACCACGGTCAGAGCGCCGTCATCAACACTGTGTCCGAGCTTCACCTTGTTCCTGTCCAACACCATGTACTGGTTGTTATATGTTCCTACAGGAAATATGAATGGTGGATGGAAAAGCAAATTAAAATGCAGTAATGTTGTGCACTGATTATACCAAAAACCCTACAGTCATTTATAAACATACTCATCTATCATGAATGTAGTCATGAACGCCCTTAAATATGAGTTTTCCAGTGTTAATGAACACTTCATTCACTTGCTTGTGTTTTCTTTTTCCTGAAGGTTTCCAGCTGGGTTTTTTTTTTTAATATTTGCCAACTATGATACCCTGCTTGTCAATAATCTGGATTTTGTAGTTGTCAATTGTCTGGATTTTGTAGTTGTCAATTGTCTGGATTTTGTAGTTGCTTGTCCCTTGGTCAGCTTTCTCAGTGTTCCTTTTCTATTTATATTGTAACAATCTATTTACTTCAGCAAAATAATATATGAATATACGTATATGGATTATGTTACTGTATGTCACCTGTGTGAATGTGCAGTGTAACTGTTGGAGCCAATATGTATGTTTGTAGTTTGATCATTTCACCATTATTTTCTGCAAAATGTAAGAAACACTACAAGCACAAAGGATGAGCCACTTCTAAATGTATGACACCAGATAAGCAACTTAATACTTTGGTAGATGGTGCTATACTGAAGTGTATCTCTTTTTCTGTGATTTTAATTCCAACTTAGAAATTACATCTGTCATAAATCTTCTTCAGAAGCCCATTCCTTACCCTTCAAACTCCTTGCCCACCTCCTGACTGTACTGACGTCCACACAGGCCTCACAATAACTGTTGAGTGTAATGTTAGTCAATAAGTAAAGGATCATTCTGTACCCATTTTACTTCAATATCTTGGTTGTTCTTGAAAAATTCACATTGGAAGCAGAACTTTTCAGTGGACCATTGACCATGTAATTACTACACAATGCTCACCAGAGTTGTGCGTGGAGAAGATTTTGGCCCACTCTTCTCCAGTATGCGCTAAACTGTGAGCCAGCCGGACTCTCTGCCAAGCCAGCAGGCTGTTGGGGGTGATGTCAGCGAAAAGGGAGGAGTTAAAGATACTGTTGGTGGTCTGGGTCATCATCAGTCCACTGCCCAAGAGGAAGAAGTCATCCAGAGAAGACAAGAAGCCTGAAATCAGGCAAAACAAACACACACACAATTAAATTTGCTTTAAATTTGCTGCTATTAAAATTTCTGTATTGGTTCTTCTGCAGGTTTTGTTGGCTGTGCCAGATGCTTCAGAAGTCTGCAAACGGAAATATACAGCTGTGTTTACGTGGTAAATGGACTGCATTTATATAGTGCTTTTCTATATATATCAAAAGCTCAAAGTGCTTTACAGTAATGCCTCACATTCACACCGGTCAGGGTAGCGCCACGCAAAGTGGTTACTATACACCGGGCACAGCATGGGGATTAAGAACCTTGCACAGAGGCCCTTAGTGATTTTCTGGCCAGAATGGGGTTTGAACTGAGGATTCTCTGGTTTCAAGCCCACTGATTAACCACTAGACCGGGGGTCACCAACCCTGTTCCTGGAGGCCCCCTGCCCTGCATGTTTTATAACTCTCCCTGATCCACTGCCAAGCAATTAATTCTATCAGGTGTGTTCAGCCAATCAAGAGTTTGAAAACACCACTTTTAAAAAAATTAGGTGTGACTTGAGTAGGTAAACATGAAAAAGATGCAGGGCAGGCAGAGTGGCCATTTAACCGCGACAATAGAAAAGCAATCACTATGCCGCCAACTAGATGGAGCCAAAATAGACTAAGTCTATTTTGTGCAAAATGCTAAGTGATTCGATACAGAATCCAATCCAAGCAAAGGCAGCATAATGGCAGTGTGGAATACAGTATGTTGGTTGGCTGTTAGTTATAGCTATTTACAATAAAGTTCATGTTTAAACTGCCAAATAACAAGCTTCAATTCCATTTCTTTATCATAAGGTTTTGATAATGAAATGTTAGGAATAATTGCAATTTTTTCTGTATATATCAGCAGATATATATGTATTGTAATATTTTACTCCCTAATATTGGTATCTATATTCCCCCAAAAATCCAATATCAGTTGGTCTCTAATTGAAACTGTGACTCTGGACATACATGCTAAGGAGAGGTTCTAGTACATACCGGGGTAGCTGCTGAAGGACAGTTTTCCAGTGGCTGTGTAAGACTCAGTGATGTAGAAATCCCAGTGTTTGTAGAGCCGCATTGTGGCTGCATATGTGTACCAGCTGGAGTGGCCAAACAGAAGGTTCTCAAAGCCAGGCAACATCTGGGGTGGAGCAAGGAAAATGACAACATAGCATTACAGCATGTTGAAATATTCAATAGGGTACGTCCCAGACAAATGGACAATAAACACCAGTTGGCATGTCCTTTTAATGCAACAGGTCTTTACAATCAAGACATTTTGATATCTGACCTTGATTAGTGCAGAACAGTGTCCCATCCCTGGAAGTATAATTTTTCTGTAAGAGGACTTGGAGTCAGGGACCAAGGCTGGGATCAGATCCAACAGGTCTCCCACTGCATTCAGGAACTGGACAGCAAACTGGGATAGTGGCTGTGGGAAGGAAAGCAGATAAACACCTGGCAGTTAGTAAATTAAAAACAAACCGACACAGGAACATTGGTGATATAATAATCAGCAGTAGTCTTGGTAAACATTAGAGCTAGGCTTTGGAATGGAAACAATCTGACAAACTCATTTCAAGCTACATGCAACTTCAATCACACCTCTTCCTAATTTCCATCATGCATCCAGGAGGTGGCAATAGTGAGCAGGCAGCAAACAGTTGAAAGGCACATCACATAAGGAAAACAAACTTTTTAAATTAATGTGTTACCTCAAACTTAACCAACAACTAATCAGTTTATCCTCATACGTTTAAATTGGTGAGTTACAAGATGATCATATCATTGACTGGTTTTGAGTTATTGTGTTAACAAACTGGGGGACATGGACTCATTAATCCACTCCCTGTGTTTTATATTAGAACGGTAATACAAACGTCTGAAGGATTCGGAATTTGAAAAGAGCTTTGCACAATTAAAAACCTTGAATAGACCAGTCTTTTGTTTTACTTCCACATATAACACTTTTAACATCATAGATATAACTATTTCTAAATGTGTAAAAGTTCAATATTTGTGTTACTCTTGCTGTTATTAGGTATATTCTGATTTTTTTCTGTCAGTGGAACAGCTGCCATGGGTTTAGTCTGTAAAACAATACAGAAAACATTAAAAAAGAAGCTATTTCACCTTTTTGCCTTGTTTCTTGGCCCAGTCTGCAACTCCAGCTTGTAGTCCGTCCATCTGGGCTATGATGAAGCCTGTGTGTTTCCACAAAGGATCAGAACTCTTGTTCAGTTTAACTTGTGTTCTAGCCCATGAGTCCTGGTTACTAAAAATAAAAGCAACATTTATTTAGTGTTCATTAAAGTAAAGAGAAAACATGGAATGTAATTTTTAAAAATCAATGATCAAAGTAATAGATTTAAGTAGGTAGAATGTCAAGCCCAAGTCCTAACACGGCTAAACTCAACCTCCCATTACTGAATTTTGATCTTAGTTTGCATCCCAAAATCATACATACTGTAGCTTCAAGGACTATCACCATAACACCCAGGGGCGTAGCACCAAATTCTGGGCCCTAGGTACTAGCAACATTGAAGACCCCCCCCCCCCCCCACCAACACACACACACACACAACACACACACACACACACACACACACACACACACACACACACACACACACACACACACACACACACACACACTGTTATGTTCTTTTTTATTAACGCAAACACCAAATTTCTAATGCATCGTCAAACCACGTCTAAATCATGTATACCTTAGATCACACCTGGGAGCCAGAACCCTTTTTAAAGTTGGGGGAACAATATTGAGTTGGGGGGTCTGGGGGACCAAATTGCACCGTTTTCTAGAAAAATGGTGCAATTTGGTCCATTCCCATCTGTTAAAATGCACAGGAATGCACCAAATTGCACCATTTTTCTAGAAAGTGGTGCAATTTGGTCCCCCAGACCCCCCACCTCAATATAACTAGCTTTCAAGCTCACCTCTCCTTTCTAGAAAAATGGTGCAATTTGGTCCATTCCCATCTGTTAAAATGCACAGGAATGCACCAAATTGCACCATTTTTCTAGAAAGTGGTGCAGTTTGGTCCCCCAGACCCCCCACCGCAATATAGCTAGCTTTCAAGCTCACCTCTCCTTTCAAAGAATTTGGTTAGCAGCTGTTTTCCTTCATTTAGTTTTCTTTCCCTGTTCTTTTTTCTCTTCTTTTTTGAAATCCGGACTTTGATTTTTTTAGGAAAGACATTTTATTTCAGCCTAAACACTAGGGCTGCAACTAACGATTATTTTACTAATCAGTTCATCGGTCGAATAGTTTTTCGATTAATCGTTTTGTTTTTTTTTTACTTACATGTGAGTTTTGCCATTATTTCTTTGAGTTATTATTAAAAGGCCTTTATCACGCAACATCAACGTTTGACCATGTAACAAAGCTATGTTATATTCTCGTCAAAAACATGGCTGGAGTAGTGTTTTGTTTTATTTTGCACATACATACATCACCGACACACCACAAAGAGATTTCTATCAGTTTTCACCCAATTATGAGCATTTTTAGATGCCTACAGCAACTATCTCAACCACTGACAACATATTACAGCAAGAGTCCACAAAACTATTTTGATCTTTAAAAACATATTTTCATGGAAAAAGACACAAATGTGCAGTTTACTACATTTTATTTTTTTCTTGTGTAAAAACACAGCTTAGATGTGGTTTGACCGAAACAAATGGTCATTAAACCTAATAAAACAGGGATGAAGTGGAGGTTTAAGAGTCACTAGGTGTTCACAGGAAACAGTTATTTCTATATTTATGTATGTTCATTGTTAGTTGGTTTAATCTTTTCTGTTTTGTTTTATCAGATACTTTTTGTCCGTTTCTCTAAAACTGCATTGTGGCATTATTAGTTATTATTACTATTATTGTTGCTTCTATTATTATTATTATTATTGATATATAAATAAAAATAAATGAATAAAATATTACAGTTTGCAATACATTTGACTCTTTTATGACAACAAACGCTGAGCCATGAATTATTATACAGAAAACAAATGTGCTGACAGCTGCAACAGCTTAATGCTAACTTTAACATTGAAAACACCATAGACATGCTAACGCGTTAGCATCGGTCCCGTTTTTAAGTTGTTTCAGAAGACCATAACAGGTCAGATTAACATAAAAAGGTAAATATTACTCACAGACATATGCTCTTTGGGGTTTTAGTGGGGAAAAATTAAGATTAAGCGAAATAAAACACTGAATCAACAAAGCACCAGATCAAAGCACTGCTTCGATCTGCGAATCACTGCTTCGATCTGCGAATCACTGCTTCGATCTGCGAATCACTGCTTCGATCTGCGAATCACTGCTTCGATCTGCGAATCACTGCTTCGATCTGCGAATCACTGCTTCGATCTGCGAATCACTGCTTCGATTGGGTCAAGGTTCAAAGCAAAGCCGCGCTACAGAAACGGCTGATTTATATGGAAGAAACAAAACATTTGCAGTAAAACAAAGTTATTTAACAACTAACTGGTGACTAAATTAGTTGACAACTATTTTAATAATCAATTAAATCAATTCGTTGTTTCAGCACTACTATACACCTCCTCTTTCTGTGAGATCCCGTTTGGGATGTGTGTGTGTGTGTGTGTGTGTGTGTGTGTGTGTGTGTGTGTGTGTGTGTGTGTGTGTGTGTGTGTGTGTGTGTGGCAGCGTGCGGGCCTGGACTAAACCATTGTACAACTGTGCAGGGGTGGGAGGGCCCTCAGAGATCTTTCAATATTATTGTTAGAGCAGAATTATGTTTTGCAACATTTATACATTCATTCTAATTATATTCTTTTACAACATGAAGTGTATGGACATTAATAACATGCAACACAAAAATGTCTTTAATGCCAGTTTTTTGTGCCCCCCCCCAATGCTCTGGGCCCTGGGTACATAGTACCCTTTACCCCCCCAGTCCGACGCCCCTGATAACACCCAGAAACAATAAAATTCACCCAGTACTCAGATCTCAGTTACACTATGAAGTACGTTGTACTTAAATTAGTAAGGGGTGCTCACAAATATTTACTAAATTCAAATGAGCCTTTCATTAAAATGACTAGAAAATCCTGTTTTCTGGTTATACAGGTCAGAATGTAGAGAGTCACAGCTGAATACTCACATTGCAATTGATAGAACAATAAAAGGAAATAGTTTTATATGTTGGGAATAAATTTGGCATGCACTTGAAAACAGAAACAACTACTCTGACAGTGAACTTACACTTACTCTGACATGAACTGCCATGTAGGGGGAAAAATTACTGTGGAGCTAACAAAAAGCATTTTTATCAGGACTCAGATCTTACACAACAGCAGGATCTGATCATGCACAAACTAGAATGAAAGAGGATGTGAAAAAAGAGTTGAAACCCAGAATGTGGACTACATGAAGAAGCTGTGAGCTACCATGATGATGTAGAAGGAGAACTAAGACCTACATGGGCCCGAGGCTCAGTGGTGTTAGTTCTTATCCCCAGATTCTGTGGTGTGAAGTGAAAGAGCGTCTACAACTCCATCTCGATGGGCCACCAGTCCATCGCAGGTTACGTCCCCAGCCAAGGACAGTACCCATTTACAGCTGAGTGGACTGGGACCATGCAAATAACGTGTCTCGTTCAAGGACACAGACATTCAACTGGGACACTGAAGTAGGTCTGTGTTAATTTTTAAGGTTTAAAAACAAACAAAAAAAAACAGACTCACTTCATGAAAGTCTTGACTGCATCCAGAACTTTTGGGTCATCAATCAACTGTGGATACATATTGGTGTAGTGGTCAATCATCTGCCTGTTAGAAAGAGAGATACACGTCACATGATTTAGACGGCTGATGTCATATAAAAACCTCCAGAGAGCAGGGAGTGCTGTCAGGTATATCGTTTGATCAGGTGTGTTTGAATGTTGAAGGGTTTCTAGCTCCTGCTCAACTTGATTCAAGCAACAATCGAATAATAAATCAACCAGCTAATCAATGAAGGACTTTTACAATGAATAAACAAATTGGATTCAAAATTAAAAGTTGGACTCTCACTCAGAACATACAGTACAGAAAACCTTTTTCACATTGTCATTATGGGGTATTTTGTGCAGAATTTTTGGAGGAAAAAAGAATTTAATCCATTTTGGAATAAGGCTGCAACATAACAAAATATGGAAGAAGCGAAGCACTGTGAATACTTTCTGGATGCACTGTATACCTGTCAGGAAAAAGTCTTGGGGAAAAAAATGGATTTGAAGAACTTCACTTGTCTCATTTTAATGCAATATGAGCACATGTTTTTGAGTTATTTGCCAAAATGTTCAAACAAATCCCATGTTAGTAAGATCAATTTAATTTGATAATGTGTCTGCTGCAAATTCACACTGCACAGCCAAAAACTTCAAAACCAAACAACAAATAAATAAACAAAAATTAAATAAATGCACTGTAATGCTCCACAACATAATGAAGTACTAACAACACAAGAAATAGGTCTCTGCTTGAAGGACTTAAAGTGACGGACCGTTTAAGGCTGGCGCTCCACTCTTTATTGTTACTTGTTCCACAGAACTGAGTAAGTTTATTTATTTTTAATTTCTGATTATTTTACTATTAAGCTTGCTATATTTTCAAATTGTATTATTTTATTTACAATGCATAAAACAGTAGACATCAACTTAGAGTCCTCCTGGGAGAAACGTCTGCTTGTGAGTACTTCTGTTGTGTTGTGAATCTTTGCAAAGCGTTTCTGTGCTTCAGTTGTAGCACACTTATTATATTAAAGTATTGATTGTGCTGCAGGTTATTGGAAAGCAAAGTTTGCAAGCATTTTTTCAATTTGCAAGAATTTTTTGATGCTACTAGCTGTTGTTAAATTGATGTAGGAGGATTTTGTATGTCTGTTTTCTGCATTTGCTAGTCTTGTCTCACTTTGGAAGTGTTGTGGATTCTGTTACTCATTACTCTGGAGTTACAGTAGCTGATACACTGGGCTTTGTCACTTTTAGACTCAGTTTACAACAACCACAGTTACTGATCTTATCTAACTAGCAGTACCATGAAGTATATCATTTGAGGTTTTTTTCTTCCTGTAGTTAAGACATAGACGACTGATTTCTCAGTGGTATGAACAGATAAATCAATTCCTTCATTGAGCATCATATCCTCAGCTAAAAAGTCCACACACTTGATTTGCTTACTGGGCAGTGAGGAAGCCTTCCAGGTAGCCGGCCAGGAAAAAAGTAACCTCATCGGGTTCACGCGTTTTCCCATACCCAGCGCGGATCTCTAAGATGCTCCATCCTGTGCTGGCCAAGGTATTATTCAGGTACCCATAGGCATCCCCCTCCTTCTCCAGCACCCCCTCTACAAGTCGAACGTTCTTGAGCAAAGGGTCCCAGTAGACTGTGGCTTCTGTCAGTGCTGAGGAACATGAAGCACAATTTAAAGGATATAAGCAGAACAAGATGTTTATATGTACTGTATATAGCACATAAAGTGTGTGTGTGCGTGTGTGTGTGTGTGTGTGTGGGGGGGGGGGGTATCATATGTGTGTTGATTACTGGGTGAAAAACACATCCATCATTTAAGCTTTAATAAATGGTTTGGCCTAAGTCTAAGGTCTAAGAGTCTTAGGTCCGTCTTTCACAATTACATTCAAGCTACAGGGTATCAACCACACACCACATAGATCTGTGGGATAAGGAGTTGGACTAACAAAATGTAGACCAAGGTTCAACTTTCGGTAACGTAACCTGTTTGTGTCTTTGGACAAGACGTGCCATCCATGATGATCACAGAGACTTTTTTTTCCCAGAAATTTAATCAGTAGTCACTATTATAGCAACCTATAGAAACACAGCTTCTCATTATGACATGATGGCATCACTACCTATCACGGTTCAAATTACACCAAGAGGGTTCTTCCACCGAAAGTTTGAAGCGGTGACCTGGTGCAGAGGATTTGGCCTATTCTTGTGAGTCACTCACAAGACAACAAGTACAATAAAAATCTGAAATCCCACCACTGTTAATATAGAATCAGCAGTTATTATCCAAAAGGGGATCATGTTTTTCATTCAATTTGCCTGTTTGTCTGTCTGTGGAAAATAGTTTCGATGATCATGGAAGAGTTGGTTAGATTTCAAGATGTTCTGGTTCAAGTAGCATTCATTTATTCTTATATAACGTGTCCCATAGAATTGTTATTATAAGGGTTATTTGATTGAATAAAGACTCAAAAAATACTTTTGGCCAAACATAATGAAACAACAGGAAGAGCAAAACATACAAGGTGCATTCAAATGGTATCTGACCTTATTTTATACCACAGAAACAAATGAAGTGCGTGCGTTGTCATTTGTTGTGGAGACGTAGGGAACCTTCTTGTGCATACGTGAAGCTTTTCCGCCTACAGATTGCATCAGTTACTAGCAGTCAGCCTTAAAGTGAAGATGTACCCTCAGCATCCGTTGGATTCTCATTTGTTATAACTTGACGGAATGACTTCAGCAAAGTGATTGCATCAAATTTGGCCAAAAACTTGGTGATACCCAAGCAGAAACCATTTGCAAGATTCAGCTGGCTTTTGGTGATGATGCCATGAGCATAACGCAAATAAAAGAGTAGCACAACCACTTCAAATATGGGCAACCATCAATACAGAGTGAATCACGTTCTGGTAGGCCATCCACAAGCCGAAGTGACCAAGTGACTGTCAAAATACTCACTTTGGTCACGGATGACTGTTGAGTCATTCACATCATCAGGAGAGCCGTCAGGAGAGGCGTCAGTGCCATCGTTAGGCGGGACAGCTGACCTGTCTTTAGGAGGGTGCTAACTAGAGCACAATAGGTGCTAATTAGAGCAATTGTTTAGTCACTAGCCTATAGCAGTCTGCCTCTCGGTAGGAGGGGTCTGGTTAGGTTTAAAACTCCAGCTTTTGTGGCTTCTGTTATTCTTCTCTACAAGAGTCAAGACAGAACTCAGACTACCAGAGCAAGAATTTTAGCTGAGGAAGCTTCTGCGATTTGAAGCGAAACATCCTTGCGTCAAGCAACCCAGTCCAGTCGAAGATTCAAGCTTCTCTACCATCATATAACAACTTGCGGATGATGTCGAGATTAGGACACATTCAATACATTTCATTTTGACGGAGGATTTGGGCATGCAGAGAGTGTCAGTGAAATTTGTGGTGAAGCTGCTAATGGTGGAGCAAAAGGAACTGCATCTGGAAGTCTCCCAGGTCATGTTGGAAAGTGCAAACAGCCACCCCACTTCCAAACACACCCCTGTAATTCGTCAGGCTCCCTGCTCTCCTGACATGAGACACACACACACACACACACACACACACACACACACACACACACACACACACACACACACACACACACACACACAAAATGTTAACCTTTAACATACGAGGGCTGTCAATAAAGTAACGGTCCTTTTTATTTTTTTCAAAAACTATATGGATTTCATTCATATGTTTTTACGTCAGACATGCTTGAACCCTCGTGCGCATGCGTGAGTTTTTCCACGCCTGTCGGTGACGTCATTCGCCTGTGAGCACTCCTTGTGGGAGGAGTCGTCCAGCCCCTCGTCGGAATTCCTTTGTCTGAGAAGTTGCTGAGAGACTGGCGCGTTGTTTGATCAAAATTTTTTCTAAACCTGTGAGACACATCGAAGTGGACACGGTTCGAAAAATTAAGCTGGTTTTCAGTGAAAATTTTAACGGCTGATGAGAGATTTTGAGGTGATACTGTCGCTTTAAGGACTTTTCACGGAGCGAGACGTCGCTCAGCGCTCTCAGGCGGCGTCATCAGCCTGTTCAAGCTGAAAACCTCCACATTTCAGGCTCTATTGATCCAGGACGTCGTGAGAGAACAGAGAAGTTTCAGAAGAAGTCGGTTTCAGCATTTTATCCGGATATTCCACTGTTAAAGGAGATTTTTTTTTAATGAAAGACGTGCGGACGGGTCCGCGCGTCGGGACGCAGCCGCCGCGATGCTCCGCCACAGGAAAAACACCTCCGTTGAAAGCCTTAAGGACAAGTTGGAACATGTCCTGCCTGTTAAACAATTTCTCATATACTCACTCCACTGAAAGCCATCAAAAGCCGCCTGGATTTTACAAATGGTTATCAACACGGAGGTGTTTTTCCTGTGCCGCTGCACCGCGTCGGCTGCGTCCCGACGCGCGGATCCGTCCGCACGTCTTTCATTAAAAAAATCTCCTTTAACAGTGGAATATCCGGATAAAATGCTGAAACCGACTTCTTCTGAAACTTCTCTGTTCTCTCACGACGTCCTGGATCAATAGAGCCTGAAATGTGGAGGTTTTCAGCTTGAACAGGCTGATGATGCTGCCTGAGAGTGCTGCGCGACGTCTCGCACCATGAAAAGTCCTTAAAGTGACAGAATCACCTCAAAATCTCTCATCAGCTGTTAAAATTTTCACTGAAAACCAGCTTAATTTTTCGAACCGTGTCCACTTCGATGTGTCTCACAGGTTTAGAAAAAATTTTGATCAAACAACGCGCCAGTCTCTCAGCAACTTCTCAGACAAAGGAATTCCGACGAGGGGCTGGACGACTCCTCCCACAAGGAGTGCTCACAGGCGAATGACGTCACCGACAGGCGTGGAAAAACTCACGCATGCGCACGAGGGTTCAAGCATGTCTGACGTAGAAACATATGAATGAAATCCATATAGTTTTTGAAAAAAATAAAAAGGACCGTTACTTTATTGACAGCCCTCGTATAAAAGTAAGTGTAATTTGACCCCATAGTCGTGTTAAAAGCAAAAGCAAAACCTGAACTGAGATTTGTCATAAAGTCATCCCACTTACTGTCAGCAGAGGAAAGGGTTGAGACCAGACCAACCAAAACACAGACACACACACTCGTTACATAAAACATAGCTGGTAAAAACAATGTTTCAAAATAATCTCTCTTTACATAAACGGGGCAAACGTTTACTTCGAGTCGACGGACCAGGCTAATTAACATAAGAAGGCGTGTCCATACGCCTTCTGCTCGTCATTTTGACACGTTTGACATGCTCACTGAGCATTTATAGGCACGCCCCTTTATGTTAATTAGCCTGGTTTGCACAGTAACCTGAGGAAGTCGTCAGAGAATATCGTCATCAAAGTATTATTTGTTTTCGTGGGTTTTGGCAGATGTCCTTAAGTTGTTGTTCAAAGACACACAGCTTTACCAATTACCTAGTTTAGTTCAGTCACATGGGCAAATTGCTCATAGTCAAATTCACAAAGTTTAAAAACTACACAAAAGAGCAGCTGGTGTAATTCTCAGTAAACATGTCAGTGACCCATGCCACTGACATGTTTACTGATGTGGTCTGATGATCAGAAATGTGCTGTGGATTTTAATAAACAACCTTCTTCCTGACCATCTGAACAACGTTAAGCATTAGAAAATTTACAATATTATGCTTTTACATTATATTACGCCATAGCTACTATATAATTCATTTCACAGGTTACTGCTTTGCATATTACATGTGGAGTTTGTTTTCCCTTAATAAAAAAAAAGTAATTGTGATCTGTACCACAGACATTTGACAGTTTGACGCTGAAACTATTATTGCACAATTTATGTGGCTAAACATATTTTTTCAGTTGAAAAACAGATATTTATTTCGTTAGTGATTTCAGATGTAAATTATTATTCCTGTTGATTTTAAAATTACATGTATTTAATTTTGGTATAATCTGGTAAGCATTACTACTAAATGTTCCATTTCAGTTTAATATCTGTGAAGTACCAACACGGCTAATAACACAGACAGGGCAGGAGATTAAATGTAATTAAGTACCAAAGAGGAGAATAATAATTTTCGGTTCACTAGTATCATTGCCGACTGTACATTTCTGTTGTTGTGTTTGGTGAAATACTTTTATATGTTCGCTGGTCTAAACTAATATTAAAACAACTAAAACGGTTATTATCATCATGCTTTGTTGTTACGCTGTTATTACTTATTAGTGAATGGTTAACGTTTTAGTATTTGAATATTAAAATAAGAGAGTTTAAACGAAACTAAAAACTATGATGAATAAAGAAATACATGACGATACCAACAAATAAACGCGAAAAAAGACTCCACCCCAGATGGGACTCGAACCCACAATCCCTGGCTTAGGAGGCCAGTGCCTTATCCATTAGGCCACTGGGGCTCGATAGAAATAACACACTACAGACCATATTTAGTTAAGACAAATAACATAAATAAGATGTTACTTTTGATAGAATTCATGCGTAATTTTTTTAAACGTCTTTATTGCGTGTGTAATATTCAAGACACACCAAAATGAATTCTAATTGATCTGATTTCATCCACCCTGCTGTTATCACATATCAACCGACCCGCGAAACCAGACAGTCAGTCTCAGTACACTGAGTTTCTAAGTTGAAAACAAAACAGAAATACATAAATAAAATATAATAACCTCTTTTCCTGCCGCCTGGAAGCGATCCTGATGTAACACTGCCCCCTGCAGGTGATTTTGATACAACACTGCCCCCACGTGGCAGCCACAGAACGCTGAAAACTAATCAACAAATTAAAATGACCGTAACGGGCAAAGCACTTTTGTGTAGTTGCAACATTTTCAGTCAGATAGTCACCCCGGCAGATAATCATACCAACTACACCACAGAATGAGACTGGCATTTCATTGGTCAATTAAACACTTATACAATTCAGAATAAATTAATTTGGAATGACGAAAGTTTTACAGACACTTTTCCCTTGTGTCTTAGAATACAGCAATCAGCCAACAACAAAGGATATAAGGAATGATAACATAAAGATTGCAACACAATAATATGAAAAAAATAAAATACAACAACTCTGTACAGTAAAATGATAGAAGTTGCAGTGCAATGAAATCAGTCACCAGGAACAGTCTCGGGTCTGAAGTCACATTTTGTCTGTCAGCTTCATTTGTCAGCAGGAACGATGAACTGAAAGCATTATCTTGAAAGTAAATCCTTCAAATCCTGAATATGACAACTTCACAGCAAAGAAGGGGAAGAAATCAATCAAAACCCATTACAGTAAAAAAAAAAAAAGGCACACTTTTAAGAATACAGTTCCCTCTGTATCATTAAAATTTCTGCACAGTAAATCTTAAGTGAACTGGGCTACTCTCATTTGTAACTGGTCCAATGTACAGTAAGGCCTTAAAGCAAAGCTCTGCTTCTTGTGGAAAAATCCGCAGCAGTGCATGGTCTCGGTAACCGCAGCCGCAGAGCTCCGTGGCCACTGAGAGAGTTTTATATCTTTTTAATGACTTGGATTCTCTGCGGGTCCTGCATCTGTACCCCGCAACGGTAACACCGGAGGCAGTGTGAGCGAGGGGCTAGCATCAGCAAAAACTATTATTTTTGAGAATCAATAGTAAGTTATGGGACAATAATAACCACAGAGCAGCAGTGTAATGCTTCAATATCCTCACAATATTTTGGACCTGAACTTTATCCTTCACCCCATTTAACAAAAAAACTCTGTTAGAACAGTACTGAATGTACAATTGTCTTCCACTGTATTTATTGTACACACTATGAGAGAGCACTGCATGCTGCAGTACTGAGGAATTTCCTATTAATTTCTGATCAAATGATTATTATTTCAATTAATATCACAATGTTTTTTTGATCCAGAATGTATATTGTCACAATTTTGTGGAAGTGGTGAATTGAAGTCAGAGCTCCAATGGGAAACCTCAAGCCAGATCCATCTGCACTGTATTCATTGTGTTACTCAACACAGCAGCAGTCATGAGGTCAATGTTATTAATAAACCATCAGCCAAAAAATGTGCTTTTCTGCACTAACATAAAATGTACTGTAAAATAATATTATAGAGGTTATGTGTGCAGAAGAAATAAGACAGGTCACTTTCCTGCCTGAGGCCCGTACCCATTTACACCTGGGTGGACTGAGACCATGTGTCTTGTGCCAGGACACAAACAGGTAACATGAGTAGGATTTGAACACAGTCTGCACATATTAGCAGGCCAGCTTCTTGTCACTCAGCTACCTGGTCTATGTGTGCAAATTGATGTCAAAATGTGTTGCCTGTGTTGGTGTAAATGGATTACAGTGTGTACCTATAAAGTGACCAGTGAGTTAGTATAGACATTAATTCAGGAACGTTAATATTTTTACTCATGCAGCCATTTTTCTTGCTTACATTTGGTGTTGGGGAGCTGGAACGCTCTGATGTGGGAACTTGAACCATGAAAATTCTGACACCCTGCTGCACCTGGGAGGCAGCATTACACCTCCACCACAGGCACTAATTTTAACTGTACACTCGATACCACTGAAGAAAAAAAAAAAAAAAGACTCCAAACGGACAATTTACACTCCTGTAGCAACTTTTCCAGTTATTTCATCTGTTCGCCCTCTCTCTCTCTATCTAGCTATATAAAAACTTTGCTTCGATCACTGATATGAAAGATGGTTCAGGTGTAGATTTGACTTGCACAAAATCACCAGCACACACTTCAAACTCTCATTCGTCATCAATCAGCTTCTCAGCGCCGTTCTCTTCTTGTCTGATCTGGCTACTTCCATCGTCTCCACCGTGGCCCTCCTCATCCTCGTCTTCATCAGTGTAGGTGTACGGCTGACTGCTGTAGTTGATGGTGGTGCGGGACAGGTCCACTTCGATGGGGAAAACGTCAGCCTCCTTCAGGACTGCGTAGCACTCATCATAGTAGCGTGACATGCCTGATACAAAACGCTGCAGCTGGAACACGATGTCCTGGACTGGAGAGAAGGAAAGAGGACAGGAATCAACTGGTGGCTGGTGGAAAAGTGGGTTATGTAAAAAAAAAAAAAAAAAAAAGTATCAAGAAAAATTTTGTAATTGGACACTGAAGACCAATCTATATAATAATAGTCAAGTAGTCTCTGTGTGTGTGTGTGTGTGTGTGCGCGCACACGCGTATGTGTGTATGGCTTCGATCACACAAAAAACGGGGAGGGCTGACATTTGCCATTTGGTATACTTATATATACCAAATGCTGCAAAACAGAAAGTTGATAGGGCAAATATTTTTGGAAAAAATTAGCAATTTTATCAAACCAGCAAAGTAAACAATGGGCATTGTGCTGCAATGCACTATGGGAGTTTGGGGTTTTGAGGTTTTAAATGTTATCGTGGTTTATGAAGCAAGAAATAACTTTCTGAAACTGAAAATGCCATTTTTGGAACCCAATAACACCTCTGAACTTATTTCGCAGACGTTAGCATGGTGATGTCAGAGGCTGGTAGCTATCTGCAAAACTCCGTTTCGTCTGTGTGTAAATATATTCTCTTTGTCATATATTATGTCAATGCTAGAGAGTAATAAACACTTCTAAAACCGAAAATGCCGTTTTCTGAACTTATTTCACGGACAGTAGCATGGTGATGTCAGAGGCTGGTAGCTATCTGCAAAACTCCGTTTTGTTTGTGTGTAAATATATCCTCTGTCATATATTATGTAAATGCTTGCGAGAAATAAACACTTCTAAAACTGAAAATGCCGTTTTCTGAACTTATTTCACGGACAGTAGCATGTGACATCACAGGCTGGTAGCCAGCTGCAAATCTCTGTTTCGTTTGTGTGTAAATATATCCTCTGTCATATATTATGTAAAAGACGGCAAGAAATAAACACTTCAAAAACTGAAAACGCTCTTTTTGTAACCTGATAACATATTTTGTGGCATTAGCTTGCATGCTAACTTCCGCTAACTCAAAGTTAATTACCTATGGAGTTAAATTTGCCTCATTAATACCAGCAAATGCACAGAGGGTGATATACAAATATTCCGTGATTTGCATAATTTCCACTTTTGTCAAAAGTGTTTGTCAAAAGCTCACGTACATACGTACACACGCAAAGCCTCCTGCAGACGCTGTTAAAACGTAAATATTGTTTTTGATTGATTAATAGAGGGGCTTTATTGAACATGTACAAATTGTAAGACAACGGGATTGTAATAATTAATTAAACAACTGCAAATTATAAAGAACACAAGGCTCATATGGTTGAGGGTAATTTAGCATCCCGTTATATTTTTATTTATTTTTTAAGATGCATGCTGACAAATCTGGCGTCATATTCAATGTTACAAAAAAAATTGTAAAATACATAAAAAAAAATCAATTTGCCATTCATGCATGTTAATGTTTAATCTCGAGTACTTTCT